>NW_027594558.1:5000-16020 GCF_964213995.1 Mustelus asterias | reverse complement strand
GACGCTGCTTATTGCACAGGTACATTGCTGTTTCAAAATGACCCAGGAGGGCAACACTGGATATACCGGGACACTGACAGAAATGAACGCCCCTCAGTGTTGTAAGAAACACAACGGATAAGTGTCTGAAACAATTAAGTGATGTTGTTACAAGGCGACATGGAAAGTGAGCTTGTGACCAAGGCTACACTGAACTAAGTCAGACACTGGTTTTGCAATGTGGGAGGAAGCCGGAGCACCCGGAGGAAACCCACGCAGGCACGGGGAGAACGTGCAGACCACGCACAGGCAGTGACCCAAGCCAGGAATTGAACCCAGGTCCCTGGCGCTGTGAGGCAGCAGCGCTAACCCACTGTGCCAGCGTGCGTCACGGGCAGAAGGTCCATGCTCGAGCCCCTCTCTCAGGTTCAATGGAGTGCGCACCCACCACATGCTCCCCCTTCAGGTTTTATGCCCCCACTCCCCCCCCCCCCCCCCGCAACCTGCCTCGCAATCTGTTCTGGGAAATGCAAGTCCATCTCAGCACATCGTGTGTTCTGGGAAGAGGAACATGATCGGAATATGCTGTTTAGATGGGTACGCCCCCGACCCGAATTGGACAACCAGCTTTGGGCACTTCCCCAACAGCTGCCCCCATCTCGGTTTTCCGAAGGGAAGGAGAGATTCCAAACTTACCCGGTTGCTACTGAAGCAATAGATAGTAGGTTTCAAGTGGCAGCTTTATCGTGATAGAAACATAGAAAAACTACAGCACAAACAGGCCCTTCGGCCCCACAAGTTGTGCCGAACACATCCCTACCTTCTAGGCCTACCTATAACCCTCCATCCTATTAAGTCCCATGTACTCATCCAGGTGTCTCTTAAAAGACCCTATTGAGTTCGCCTCCACCACCACTGATGGCAGCCGATTCCACTCGCCCACCACCCTCTGTGAAAAACTTCCCCCTAACATTTCCCCTGTACCTTCCCCCCAGCATCCTAAACCTGTGTCCTGGGTCGCTGCTTGCTGGGGAGCGGGATTGATGTGGAAGCGTTGCCTGTTGCGAGTTACTGAGTTACGCTGGAGAGGAGGGAGCGGGGAATAGTCTGTACTGGGAGACAGATGGGAAACCGTGTGGATTTGCTATTGGGGAGAAACGTTCAATCTAATGTTACTGACACCCCCAGATTTCCAAGTCTCTCCAACAATAAATGGACTTAATATGATGATGAATCCTTTCTCTGTCAACCAGTTGCAGACCTGGCAATCGCTGACCCATGTGTAAATCACACTGTCCTGGACCAGCCCTGGAGGAGTGCAGAGTGTAACGGGACAGGCTGCTCTCCTCGAAAATGCGACAATAAACTCAACCACGGGTGGTATCGATTTAACAGGTCAGCGACTAGACCTGAGCGGCGTGCGGGAGGGGACATGAGGTGGTTTGGACACAGCACAAAACCATGTTGGGTTGGAGAAGGGAAACAAAGAGTAAAAGATAAAAACGCTGGATAGAGAGAGAGGGAGAGAGAGAGTAAGGGAGATAAAACTGGTTAGAGAGAGAGAAAGAACAGATGGACCGTGTAAAAGGCCATAACATTGGATAGAGAGAGAGGAAGAACAGAGGAACAGTGTAAAGGGAGATAACACTGGATAGAGAGAGAGGAGGAACAGTGTAAAGGGAGATAACATTGGATAGAGAGAGAGGAAGAACAGAGGAACAGTGTAAAGGGAGATAACACTGGATAGAGAGAGAGGAAGAACAGAGGAACAGTGTAAAGGGAGATAACACTGGATAGAGAGAGAGGAAGAACAGAGGAACAGTGTAAAGGGAGATAACACTGGATAGAGAGAGAGGAAGAACAGAGGAACAGTGTAAAGGGAGATAAACACTGGATAGAGAGAGAGGAAGAACAGAGGAACAGTGTAAAGGGAGATAACACTGGATAGAGAGAGAGGAAGAACAGAGAGAGAGATTAAAGGGGATAACATTTGATAGAGAGAGAAGGAACAGAGA
This sequence comes from Mustelus asterias, assembly GCF_964213995.1. Lineage (NCBI taxonomy): Eukaryota > Metazoa > Chordata > Chondrichthyes > Carcharhiniformes > Triakidae > Mustelus > Mustelus asterias. Next base: position 14,026 of record NW_027594558.1, on the reverse strand, counting down.
AAGTAAAGGCACAAAACACTGGATAGAGAGAGAGTGTATGTGAAGGGAAACAACACTGGATGGAGAGAGATAGCACAGAGAGAGGGAGTTAACACTTGATTGAGAGTGAAAGTAAACGGAGCTAACACTGGGTAGAGAGAGAGAGAATAGAGTGAGAGAAAAAGGAGATAATACTGGATAAATAGAGAGAACAGAGTCAGAGGAAATGCCACTCGAAAGAGAGACAGAGAGAGAACAGAGACATAGCACTGGATCGAGAGAGGCAAAGGGAGCGAACACTGGATCGAGAGAGAGAGAGAGAGAGCAGAGAGAGAGGGGAAACAGGATGGGGGGGGGGGGGACATGGTCCCGGGGCAGTGCGTTAAACGTCACATTGGATCTGGAAGGGAGGGGGTAGGGCCGAGGGTTGAAGTGGGGGTAGGGTGTGGTGCACAGACTGGAGGGGGCGAAAGTACGGATTTGCTGTGGGGCAGAGTCAGAGAATTATAGAATCATACAGTGCAGAAGGAGGCCATTCAGCCCATCGAGTCTGCACCGAACACAATCCCACCCAGGTCGTATCCCCATAACCCCATGCATTTGGCCGAGCTGGTCCCCCTGACACTAAGGGGCAATCTAGCCTGGCCAACCAACTATAATCTCTCTATCCACCTGGCGAGCTTCCAGGAAGGTTGTTACTGACGTTGGCAGTTCAGGAGCTGATGATGAGTGCGTGTGTTTGTGTGATTGTTGTTCCAGTTCTGGCGGATGGAAGATTCCGGAGACTCGGGTCGCACCGGGACACTGCTCCACACATCGTTCAGGCTGGTTACAGGGTAGAATCAGACTTTACAATATCAGATTTACACTCACTGTCCAGCACTGTTCACATCGCTTACACTCTCCAATATTTATACACCTCATTTCAGGATCACATCCCACCCTGGAACAGGGGGTGGTGACCAGAACAGTTTGCTCAAACTGGAATGGGAAACTCTGTGACTGGCGCCACCAGATAAAGATTAAAAACTGCAGCCATTACATCGTGTACGAGTTGAAGTCCTTACGCTATTGCGCTGCCTATTGCACAGGTAAACTGCTCCTTCCAAAAGATCAAGTAACCCGACTTGGAAATGTCACAAAAAAACATAGACAGAAAGTTCGATGTTTCTCTCCGTTGTGTGAGGGGAATGATACTTACCTGTGTGTCTCTGCTGGGGGTCTGTACTTACCTATCTGTCTCCGATGGGGGGGTCTGTACTTGCCTATCTGTCTCCGATGGGGGGGTCTGTACTTACCTGTGTGTCTCCGATGGGGGGGTCTGTACTTACCTGTGTGTCTCCGATGGGGGGGTCTGTACTTACCTGTGTGTCTCCGATGGGGGGGTCTGTACTTACCTGTGTGTCTCCGATGGGGGGGTCTGTACTTACCTATCTGTCTCCGATGGGGGGTCTGTACTTACCTGTGTCTCTCTGCTGGGGGTCTGTACTTACCTGTGTCTCTCTGCTGGGGGCTCGATACCTACACGTATAAATAAAAATATCCTCGGCAAGGGGGCAAGGAAAATTGGACAATGAGATCCTGCCGGCGGGATTCCCGTTTGCCGAGCCTGGGGTGAGGTGGCCCTTGTGTTACCCCAGTCTCTCGGGAAGGAGGAGTGAGGAACATTCAGGGCGCAGAGTGTTCGTCCCCCCCATCACCCCTCGCTCCCCGGTGACTGCTGGCTCCAGGCGCTGTTGGCAGTCTCTGTAACACACCCATCCCCACTCCTTACCTCAGAGACTAGAGTGAGGTTGCGAGCGTAGCCCAGTGCCGAGGCGCAAGTCGCTGCTGCCAGTGGAATGTCAAGGGCTGCGATGGAGATGTTCCCGGCGTCCCGCTGCCCTGCACAAGAGCACTGAACAGAAAGACCTTTGAATATGGGATTCACCTCAGTCTCCGTTCATTGTAGATCCGAAAACGGCCCAGGTTCAGGGAGATCCGGGAGGGCCCACGCGACAGGCGGAGGAGGAAGTCTCACCGAGTGCCGCGCTGGCCCCAACCTCAGGTATCAGCTTCAGTGTTTGAAAACCAGCTCTCCACACACTCCAATCACAGCTCACGGCATCAATCCATTCAATTCACACTGACAGAGTGGGACACAGCGACTGAAGGGACACGGGGGTTGTGGCTGACGGCGCAGAGACGGAGTGAGGGAGGGGAGAGGGAGCGGACTGTAGTAACGGAGGAGAGTGGGACGGAGCAAGTGAGGGGAGCGGGACGGAGCGAGCGAGGGGAGCGGGACGGAGTGAGTGAGGGGAGCGGGACGGAGTGAGTGAGGGGAGCGGGACGCAGCGAGCGAGGGGAGTGGGACGGAGCGAGTGAGGGGAGCGGGACGGAGCGAGCGAGGGGAGCGGGACGGAGCGAGCGAGGGGAGCGGGACGGAGCGAGCGAGGGGAGCGGGACGGAGCGAGCGAGGTGAGCGGGACGGAGCGAGCGAGGGGAGCGGGACGCAGCGAGCGAGGGGAGTGGGATGCAGCGAGTGAGGGGAGCGGGACGCAGCGAGCGAGGGGAGTGGGATGCAGCGAGTGAGGGGAGTGGGATGCAGCGAGTGAGGGGAGTGGGATCGAGTGAGTGAGGAAAATTGGATTTAGTGACTGAAAGTGTGAAACTCTGAGAAAACATACTGTGAAATTGTTTGATGTTGAAATCATCACGACAGATGAACAAGGAGATGAAATCAGAAAGGGAGGAATCATTTCCCTCCATCAGGAGCAGGAAGCTGATTGGTTTGTGGTTCAAGTATTGCGATGGAGAATTCGCAAGGATACTGATCGGTCAAGTCCTTTGTCTGGAATAAAATCAAAGCTCCCTCGATTTCTGCAGCCTCTCAAACTAAGATTCACGATGCAGCAATGCATTCACAACTCCAGTGTTTCGTTCAGGAGACAGGACACAGCCAACAAATTAAAGATCATTCCGCTGACCTAACAATGACTGAGGTGCCCTTTCAGTGCCTGCGTGATGCCAGATATGTGGGCCGTGTCTCCCAATGACTTCAGGATTAAATTACCGGTTGTCCACAACAGGCACATTACTGCCTGTACTCACCTTGTCCATTGATTTGTAACTCAGAACTTTGTGTCCAACATGAACTGAACATAGAACATAGAACATTACAGCGCATTACAGGCCCTTCGGTCCTCGATGTTGCGCCGACCAGTGGAACCAATCTAAAGCCCCTCTAATCTACACTATTCCAATATCATCCATATGTTTATCCAATAACCATTTGAATGCTCTTAACGTTGACGAGTCCACTACTGCTGCAGGCAGGGCATTCCACGCCCTTACTACTCTCTGAGTAAAGAACCTACCTCTAACATCTGTCCTATATCTCTCACCCCTCAATTTAAAGCTATGTCCCCTCCTGTTAGCCATCACCATCCGAGGAAAAAGGCTCTCACTATCCACCCCATCTCATCCCCTGATCATCTTGTATGCCTCTATTAAGTCACCTCTTAACCTTCTTCTCTCTAACGAAAACAACCTCAAGCCCCTCAGCCTTTCCTCTTACGATTTTCCCACCATGCCAGGCAACATCCTGGTAAATCTCCTCTGCACCCTTTCCAATGCTTCCACATCTTTCCTATAACACGGCGACCAGAACTGTACGCAATACTCCAAATGCGGCCGCACCAGAGTTTTGTACAGTTGCAGCATGACCTTCTTCCTCCGAAACTCAATCCCTCTACCAATAAAAGCTAACACACCGTACGCCTTCTTAACAACTGGGGTGTAGGTACAGGGGAGTTGTTAGGGGGACGTTTTTCCCACAGAGGGTGGTGGGCGAGTGGAATCGGCTGCCGTCAGTGGTGCTGGAGGCGAACTCAATAGGGTCTTTTAAGAGACTCCTGGATGAGTACATGGAGCTTAATAGGATGGAGGGTTATAGGTAGGTCTCGAAGGTAGGAATGTGTTCGGCACAACTTGTGGGCCGAAGGGCCTGTTTGTGCTGTAGTTTTTCTATGTTTCTAACCCTATCAACCTGGGTGCCAACTTTCAGGGATCTGTGCACATGGACACCCAGATCCCTCTGTTCATCCACACTACCAAGTATCTTACCATTAGCCCAGTACTCTGTATTCCTGTTACTCCTTCCAAAGTGAATCACCTCACACTTTTCCGCATTAAACTCCATTATAGAACATAGAACATAGAACATTACAGCGCAGAACAGGCCCTTCGGCCCACGATGTTGCACCGACCAGTTAAAAAAAAAAACTGTGACCCTCCAACCTAAACCAATTTCTTTTCGTCCATGAACCTATCTACGGATCTCTTAAACGCCCCCAAACTAGGCGCATTTACTACTGATGCTGGCAGGGCATTCCAATCCCTCACCACCCTCTGGGTAAAGAACCTACCCCTGACATCGGTTCTATAACTACCCCCCCTCAATTTAAAGCCATGCCCCCTCGTGCTGGATTTCTCCATCAGAGGAAAAAGGCTATCACTATCCACCCTATCTAAACCTCTAATCATCTTATATGTTTCAATAAGATCCCCTCTTAGCCGCCGCCTTTCCAGCGAAAACAATCCCAAATCCCTCAGCCTCTCCTCATAGGATCTCCCCTCCATACCAGGCAACATCCTGGTAAACCTCCTCTGCACCCTCTCCAAAGCCTCCACATCCTTCCTGTAATGTGGGGACCAGAACTGCACACAGTACTCCAAGTGCGGCCGCACCAGAGTTGTGTACAGTTGCAACATAACGCTACGACTCCTAAATTCAATCCCCCTACCAATAAACGCCAAGACACCATATGCCTTCTTAACAACCTTATCTACTTGATTCCCAACTTTCAGGGATCTATGCACACATACACCTAGATCCCTCTGCTCCTCCACACTATTCAAAGTCCTCCCATTTGCCACCTCTCAGCCCAGCTCTGCAGCTTATCTATGTCCCTCTGTCATCTGCCACTTCCCTCTGCAATATCGCGATATTGCCCATAATCTGGACTGAGTATTATGGTCTGTTCTGGTATTGTCCAATCAGCAAGTTTTCAAGTCTCTTCATCTCATTCTCCATCCAGGAAAATCCACAACTCGGGAAGCTCGGGGGAAATCGACTGGAAAACCCACCCAACAATCATCCACTGTCCCCGTGGATTTTTCAACCCCAGGTAGGTGAAACTCAGGGAATGTTTGAGTGAGTGAGGGGAGCGGGATGCAGTGTCTGAGGAGATTGGGATGGAGTGAGTGAGGAGATTGGGATGGAGTGAGTGAGGAGATTGGGATGGGGTGAGTGCGGGGAGTGGGATGCAGTGTCTGAGGAGATTGGGATGGAGTGAGTGAGGGGAGTGGCTTGGAGCGAGTGAGGAGATTGGGATGGAGAGAGTGAGGGGAGTGGGATGCAGTGTCTGAGGAGATTGGGATGGAGTAAGTGAGGGGAGTGACTTGGAGTGAGTGAGGAGATTGGGATGGAGTGAGTGAGGGGAGTGGGATGGAGTGAGTGAGGGGAGTGGGATGCAGTGTCTGAGGAGATTGGGATGGAGTGAGTGAGGGGAGTGGCTCGGAGCGAGTGAGGGGAGTGGGATGAAGTGTCTGAGGAGATTGGGATGGAGCGAGTGAGGGGAGTGGGATGGAGTGAGTGAGGGGAGTGGGATGCAGTGTCTGAGGGGAGTGGGATGCAGTGTCTGAGGAGATTGGGATGGAGCGAGTGAGGGGAGTGGGTGGAGTGAGTGAGGGGTGTCGGATGGAGTGAGTGAGTGGAGTGGGATGGAGCGAGTGAGGGGAATGGGATGGAGCGAGTGAGGAGATTGGGATGGAGCGAGTGAGGGGAGTGGGATGGAGCGAGTGAGGGGAGTGGGATGGAGCGAGTGAGGGGAGTGGGATGGAGCGAGTGAGGGGAGTGGGATGGAGTGAGTGAGGGGAGTGGGATGGAGCGAGTGAGGGGAGTGGGATGGAGTGAGTGAGGGGAGTGGGATGCAGTGTCTGAGGAGATTGGGATGGAGTGAGTGAGTGTTTGCAGTGTGATGTCCTGTGTACGGGTGTGCAGTTTGTTGAGTGTTCTGCCTCCCTCACACTCTCAGGTTGCTGTGTGTTGCCCCTCAGCAGTGTTACTCTTGCTTGGAATTTGCTGCGTTCCCGGTTCCATCTGCTGATCCAGTTCAGAAACGGAGACCTGGTGCCCACCAGACTGCGTGTCGCTCCGAGTGATGCTCCATCTCTCTCTGTGTGTCTCCTGGCTCCTACGCCTGATGCTGATCCATTGAAATGTGCACCCGAGCCACCTCTGTTGAAGGTTAATTACCGATTGTGCTTGTGTGATGTCTTCAACTCGAACCTGGAGTCTGTCCTTTCAGAATATGAGTTCCCTGATTGAGAAACATCATCAGCTGCCTCAATCAGGGAGCTCGTACTCCAGGATGTACACCTTGACGGAAGACGTTACAGTTTGCTTTGTGAAGGGTGCTGCCTGAGTCACACGGGCGATTCCATTTACTCCCCCTCCTCCCCCATTACCCTGAGCTTGTGTGGTCTCGGTGTGACATTCCTCACCCTCAGTGGGACTGCTGTTACCAGGAAAATGGATCTTGTGTGGGCGGTTTTCCCTCTGGATTCTGCTGCTTCCGACTATCGACCAGCCCTCGACCTTTCCGGTGTACCTTTCCACCCTACCCCTCAGGGAAATCAGCTCACGTCCTGCCCTCTCCATGTTTCAGGTTTCCTGTCTCTGTCGGAGGAAGACTGTGATGCCATGGACGTCGAGGTGCAAGTGATGTACGTGGGGAACAACAAGCTGGAAACCGCCGATGAAAAGGCTGCCTACCTTCGACAGGTATAGAATTCAGCGATACATCCAAAGTAGGGGCAGGAGGAGGCCATTCATCCCTTGCTATCTGTTCCAGCATTCATGGCTGATCATCCAACTAAGTAACCTTATCCCGCCCTCCCCTCCCCTTCCCTCCCCTCCCCCTCCGATATTATTTCATCCCATTTAGGCCACCATGTTGTGGCCTCAACTGCTTTATGTGGTATGGAATACCACAGATTCGCCACTCCCTGGGCGAACAAAAATTCCCCTCGTCTCTGTCCTGAAATATTTACCACGTGTCCCCAGACTGTCACTCCTGATTCTGGATTTTCCCAACATCGGGAACACCCTTCCTGCATCTACTCTGTCTCGTCTTCTTCGAGTTTTATAGCTTTCTGTGTGATCCTCCTCATTCATCTAAACTGCAGCCAAAACCATCCCAACTGACTCAATCTCTTCTCATGAGTCAGACGCGCCATCCCAGGGATTGGTCTGGTAATCCATTGCGGCACTCCTTCTAGAGCTAGAACTTCCTCCTTCAGATAAGGAGAGAAAAACTGGCCACAATATTCCAGGTATGTCCTTACTGTACAATTGCAGCAAGACATCTCTGCACCTGGACTCAAGTTCTCTCTCTATGAAGGCAACATCCTGGTGAACCTTCTTTACACTCTGTCCAAAACACCCATGTCCTTCTGGTCGGGTAGCGACCAGAACGTCCCCCAATATTCCAAATGTGGCCTAACTGAGGTGCAACATGGCTGCAACAGAACTTGCCAACTTTTATGCTCGATGCCCGGGCTGATGAAGGCAAACATGCTGGGTACCCTCTTCACTGCCTCATCCACCTGTGTTTTCACCCATTGGATTAACCATTCTTTGACAGCATGACTTAACGATGTCTAATTTTCACTCGCTAACTATTCCCCATTCACCTTCATTAACCATCATTTGTTACCCTTGACTAATCATTCATAGCAAGTATTGTTTAACTATTCCTTGTTCGGACCGATTAAATATTGAAATGGTTGGATTGATTCGCAATGCCGGGTTAGCGTCAATTTACCAACACGAGGAGCAATTCCTAACCATTCGTACTCAGCAGTGATTATCCCTAAACAATTAGCTTTGGCTAACTATTGCTAGCTGGGGCTCATTAACCATTCCTGAAGCATTAACTATTTTTCATTTTCATTATTTAACCATTGTCCACTATTAGTTCGCACTGTTTAATCATTACTAGTTAGCATTGTTTAGCTATTTCCAGTGAGAAGTTTAGAAAATTTCTTTAGTGCTTTATTACCTATTCCCAGCTATTACTGATGAACTGTTCCGAGTTGGTTTGAGTGATTGTGTGGAGTTAGCATTAATGGGCCATCACCAGTTGGCATTGGGGAGAGAGCATTGACAGGACTTTGCCCCCTCTGGTGTTAGAACATAGAACATTACAGCGCAGTACAGGCCCTTCGACCCTCAATGTAGTGCCGACCAGTGGAACCACTCTAAAGCCCCTCTAATCTACACTATTCCAATATCATCCATATGTTTATCCAATAACCATTTGAATGCTCTTAATGTTGACGAGTCCACTACTGCTGCAGGCAGGGCATTCCACACCCTTACTACTCTCTGAGTAAAGAACCTACCACTAACATCTGTCCTATACCTCTCACCCCTCAATTTAAAGCTATGTCCCCTTGTGTTAGCCATCACCATCCGAGGAAAAAGGCTCTCACTATCCACCCTATCTAATCCTCTGATCATCTTGTATGCCTCTATTAAGTCACCTCTTAACCACCTTCTCTCTAACGAAAACAACCTCAAGTCCCTCAGCCTTTCCTCATACGATTTTCCCACCATACCAGGCAACATCCTGGTAAATCTCCTCTGCACCCTTTCCAACACTTCCACATCTTTCCTATAATGCGGCGACCAGAACTGTACGCAATACTCCAAATGCGGCTGCACCAGAGGGGATTGGAGATTCCCCTGGTTTTTGTGTCTCAGGGATGTTTCGGGAAAGTGAGTGGGAAGTGAGAGTTTTAATGAGTCGCCGCGCCGTCAGGAATGACTCCTTACTGAGAGATTCTCCTCCGTTACCAGGTCCAAAATATGGTGAGGAACCATCTCCCCTGCAAGAAACTGGGATCAACCAACTCTCAAACTGAGGAAGATTAAAATGGACAAAAGAAACGGAAATGAAGAAGTAGAATATCTGAACTGTCACCGGGGAGGGGGATTTACA
>NW_027594558.1:0-2500 GCF_964213995.1 Mustelus asterias | reverse complement strand
TGCTTGAGTGTGTGTGTGTGTGTTTGAGTGTGTGTGTGTGTGTTTGAGTGTGTGTGTGTGTTTGAGTGTGTGTGTGTGTTTGAGTGTGTGTGTGTGTGTGTTTGAGTGTGTGTGTGTGTGTTTGAGTGTGTGTTTGAGTGTGTGTATGTTTGAGTGTGTGTGTGTTTGAGTGTGTGTGTGTGTATGTTTGAGTGTGTGTGTGTTTGAGTGTGTGTGTGTGTGTGTGTGTTTGAGTGTGTGTGTGTGTGTGTGTGTTTGAGTGTGTGTGTGTGTTTGAGTGTGTGTGTGTGTGTGTTTGAGTGTGTGTGTGTGTGTTGAGTGTGTGTGTGTGTTTGAGTGTGTGTGTGTGTTTGAGTGTGTGTGTGTGTTTGAGTGTGTGTGTGTGTTTGAGTGTGTGTGTGTTTGAGTGTGTGTGTTTGAGTGTGTGTGTGTGTTTGAGTGTGTGTGTGTGTGTGTTTGAGTGTGTGTGTGTGTGTGTTTGAGTGTGTGTGTGTGTGTTTGAGTGTGTGTGTGTTTGAGTGTGTGTGTGTGTGTTTGAGTGTGTGTGTGTGTGTGTTTGAGTGTGTGTGTGTGTGTTTGAGTGTGTGTGTGTGTTTGAGTGTGTGTGTGTGTTTGAGTGTGTGTGTGTGTTTGAGTGTGTGTGTGTTTGAGTGTGTGAGTGTGTTTGAGTGTGTGTGTGTGTGTGTTTGAGTGCGTGTATTTATATTAAAGTGTGTGTATAGAAATCATAGAAACCCTACAGTGCAGAAAGAGGCCATTCGGCCCATCGAGTCTGCACCGACCACAATCCCACCCAGGCCCTACCCCCATATCCCTACATATTTTACCCGCTAATCCCTCTAACCTACGCATCTCAGGACACTAAGGGGCAATTTTAACATGGCCAATCAACCTAACCCGCACATCTTTGGACTGTGGGAGGAAACCGGAGCACCCGGAGGAAACCCACGCAGACACGAGGAGAATGTGCAAACTCCACACAGACAGTGACCCAAGCCGGGAATCGAACCCAGGTCCCTGGACTGTGAAGCAGCAGTGCTAACCACTGTGCTACCGTGCTGCTCCACTGCCCCTACCCTGCCGCCCGCACGGCTACCGTGCCGTGTATGTGTGTGTGAGTGAGTGTGTGCGAGTGGATCTGTCTGTATGTTCGTGTATTTGTGTGGGAGTGCGTGTGTTAGTGCATGATACGAGCGTGCATGTCTTGGATTGCATCTGTGCATGTGTGTGTTAGTGTGTGTGTGTGTGAGTGAGTGTCTGTGTGTGTGTTAGTGTGTGTGTGAGTGTGTGTGTTAGTGTGTGTGTGAGTGAGTGTCTGTGTGTGTTAGTGTGTGTGTGTGTGAGTGTCTGTGTGTGTGAGTGAGTGTCTGTGTGTGTGAGTGAGTGTGTGTGAGTGAGTGTGTGCGCGTGTCAGAGCATGTGCGTGAGTATTTTTGAGTGTTAGTGTGTGTGAGAGTACATGATTATGAGTGTGTGTCGTAGAGTGCGTGTGTGCGTTAAAATGTGTTTGTGTGTGTGCGGGTCTGTGTGTGTGCGGGTCTGTGTGTGTGCGGGTCTGTGTGTGTGCGGGTCTGTGTGTGTGCGGGTCTGTGTGTGTGCGGGTCTGTGTGTGTGCGGGTCTGTGTGTGTGCGGGTCTGTGCGTGTGCGGGTCTGTGCGTGTGCGGGTCTGTGCGTGTGCGGGTCTGTGCGTGTGCGGGTCTGTGCGTGTGCGGGTCTGTGCGTGTGCGGGTCTGTGCGTGTGCGGGTCTGTGCGTGTGCGGGTCTGTGCGTGTGCGGGTCTGTGCGTGTGCGGGTCTGTGCGTGTGCGGGTCTGTGCGTGTGCGGGTCTGTGCGTGTGCGGGTCTGTGCGTGTGCGGGTCTGTGCGTGTGCGGGTCTGTGCGTGTGCGGGCTGTGCGTGTGCGGGTCTGTGCGTGTGCGGGTCTGTGCGTGTGCGGGTCTGTGCGTGTGCGGGTCTGTGCGTGTGCGGGTCTGTGCGTGTGCGGGTCTGGGCGTGTGCGGGTCTGTGCGTGTGCGGTTTTGTGCGTGTGCGGGTCTGTGCGTGTGCGGGTCTGTGCGTGTGCGGGTCTGTGCGTGTGCGGGTCTGTGCGTGTGCGGGTCTGTGCGTGTGCGGGTCTGTGCGTGTGCGGGTCTGTGCGTGTGCGGGTCTGTGCGTGTGCGGGTCTGTGCGTGTGCGGGTCTGGGTGTGTGCGGGTCTGGGCGTGTGCGGGTCTGGGTGTGTGCGGGTCTGGGCGTGTGCGGGTCTGGGTGTGTGCGGGTCTGGGTGTGTGCAGGTCTGGGTGTTATTGTGTGTATTAGAGTGTGTGTTAGAGGCAAGTGTTAGTGTGTGTGTGAGGTAGTGAGTGTGTTAGTGTGAGTGTGTTAGTGTGAGTGTGTTAGTGTGAGTGTGTTAGTGTGAGAGTGTTGGTGTGAGTGTGTTAGTGTGAGTGTGTTAGTGTGAGTGTGTTAGTGTGTGTAGTGTGTGTGTGTTAGAGTGTGTGTGTGTTAGAGTGTGTGTGTTA
>NW_027594557.1:0-16062 GCF_964213995.1 Mustelus asterias | reverse complement strand
TGTGTGTGTCATTAGAGAGTGTGTGTGTGTCATTAGAGAGTGTGTGTGTGTGATTAGAGAGTGTGTGTGTGTGATTAGAGAGTGTGTGTGTGTGATTAGAGAGTGTGTGTGTGATTAGAGAGTGTGTGTGTGTGATTAGAGAGTGTGTGTGTGATTAGAGAGTGTGTGTGTGATTAGAGAGTGTGTGTGTGATTAGAGTGTGTGTGTGTGTGTGATTAGAGAGTGTGTGTGTGATTAGAGTGTGTGTGTGATTAGAGAGTGTGTGTGTGATTAGAGAGTGTGTGTGTGATTAGAGATGTGTGTGTGATTAGAGTGTGTGTGATTAGAGAGTGTGTGTGTGATTAGAGAGTGTGTGTGTGATTAGAGTGTGTGTGTGTGATTAGAAGAGTGTGTGTGTGATTAGAGAGTGTGTGTGTGATTAGAGTGTGTGTGTGATTAGAGTGTGTGTGTGATTAGAGTGTGTGTGTGATTAGAGCGTGTGTGTGATTAGAGCGGTGTGTGTGATTAGAGCGTGTGTGTGATTAGAGCGTGTGTGTGTGATTAGAGTGTGTGTGTGATTAGAGAGTGTGGTGTGATTAGAGAGTGTGTGTGATTAGAGAGTGTGTGTGAGTAGAGAGTGTGTGTGATTAGAGTGTGTGTGTGATTAGAGAGTGTGTGTGTGATTAGAGAGTGTGTGTGATTAGAGAGTGTGTGTGTGATTAGAGAGTGTGTGTGTGATTAAGAGTGTGTGTGTGATTAGAGAGTATGTGTTATTAGAGAGTGTGTGTGATTAGAGAGTGTGTGTGATTAGAGAGTGTGTGTGATTAGAGTGTGTGTGTGTGATTAGAGAGTGTGTGTGATTAGAGAGTGTGTGTGATTAGAGAGTGTGTGTGTGATTAGAGTGTGTGTGTGATTAGAGTGTGTGTGTGTGATTAGAGAGTGTGTTTGTGATTAGAGAGTGTGTGAGATTAGAGAGTGTGTGTGAGATTAGAGTGTGTGTGTGATTAGAGTGTGTGTGTGATTAGAGTGTGTGTGTGATTTGAGTGTGTGTGTGATTAGAGTGTGTGTGTGTGATTAGAGTGTGTGTGTGTGATTAAGAGTGTGTGTGTGATTAGAGGGTGTGGAAGAAGTGTGTGATGAGAGAGGGTGTGTGTGATTAGAGTGTGTGTATGATTAGAGAGTGTGTATGATTAGAGAGTGTGTATGATTAGAGAGTGTGTGTGATTAGAGAGTGTGTATGATTAGAGAGTGTGTGTGATTAGAGAGTGTGTGTGATTAGAGAGTGTGTGTGTGATTAGAGTGTGTGTGTGATTAGAGTGTGTGTGTGATTAGAGTGTGTGTGTGATTAGAGTGTGTGTGTGATTAGAGTGTGTGTGTGATTAGAGTGTGTGTGTGATTAGAGTGTGTGTGTGATTAGAGTGTGTGTGTGATTAGAGTGTGTGTGTGATTAGAGTGTGTGTGTGATTAGAGTGTGTGTGTGATTAGAGTGTGTGTGTGATTAGAGTGTGTGTGTGATTAGAGTGTGTGTGTGATTAGAGGTGTGTGTGTGATTAGAGAGTGTGTGTGTGATTAGAGAGTGTGTGTGTGATTAGAGAGTGTGTGTGTGATTAGAGAGTGTGTGTGTGATTAGAGAGGTGTGTGTGATTAGAGAGTGTGTGTGATTAGAGAGTGTGTGTGATTAGAGAGTGTGTGTGATTAGAGAGTGTGTGTGATTAGAGAGTGTGTGTGATTAGAGAGTGTGTGTGATTAGAGAGTGTGTGTGATTAGAGAGTGTGTGTGATTAGAGTGTGTGTGATTAGAGATTAGAGAGTGTGTGTGTGATTAGAGAGTGTGTGTGATTAGAGAGTGTGTGTGATTAGAGAGTGTGTGTGATTAGAGAGTGTGTGTGATTAGAGAGTGTGTGTGATTAGAGAGTGTGTGTGATTAGAGAGTGTGTGTGATTAGAGGAGAGTGTGTGTGATTAGAGAGTGTGTGTGAGTGTGTGATTAGAGAGTGTGTGTGATTAGAGAGTGTGTGTGTGTGATTAGAGAGTGTGTGTGATTAGAGAGTGTGTGTGTGATTAGAGAGTGTGTGTGTGTGTGAATAGAGAGTGTGTGTGTGATTAGAGTGTGTGTGTGATTAGAGCGTGTGTGTGATTAGAGCGTGTGTGTGATTAGAGGTGTGTGTGATTAGAGCGTGTGTGTGTGATTAGAGAGTGTGTGTGTGATTAGAGAGTGTGTGTGTGATTAGAGAGTGTGTGTGTGATTAGAGAGTGTGTGTGTGATTAGAGAGTGTGTGTGTGATTAGAGAGTGTGTGTGTGATTAGAGAGTGTGTGTGTGTGATTAGAGTGTGTGTGCGTGATTAGAGAGTGTGTATGATTAGAGTGTGTGTGTGTGATTAGAGTGTGTGTGTGATTAGAGTGTGTGTGTGATTAGAGTGTGTGTGTGATTAGAGTGTGTGTGTGATTAGAGTGTGTGTGTGATTAGAGTGTGTGTGTGATTAGAGTGTGTGTGTGATTAGAGTGTGTGTGTGATTAGAGTGTGTGTGTGATTAGAGTGTGTGTGTGATTAGAGAGTGTGTGTGTGATTAGAGAGTGTGTGTGTGATTAGAGAGTGTGTGTGTGATTAGAGAGTGTGTGTGTGATTAGAGAGTGTGTGTGTGATTAGAGAGTGTGTGTGTGATTAGAGAGTGTGTGTGTGATTAGAGTGTGTGTGTGATTAGAGAGTGTGTGTGATTAGAGAGTGTGTGCGATTAGAGAGCGTGTGCGTGTGATTAGAGTGTGTGTGCGTGTGATTAGAGAGTGTGTGTGTGATTAGAGAGTGTGTGTGTGATTAGAGAGTGTGTGTGTGATTAGAGAGTGTGTGTGATTAGAGAGTGTTTGTGTGTGTGATTAGAGAGTGTGTGTCATTAGAGAGTGTGTGTGCTTAGAGTGTGTGTGTGATTAGAGAGTGTGTGTGTGATTAGAGAGTGTGTGTGTGATTAGAGAGTGTGTGTGTGTGTGATTAGAGAGTGTGTGTGTGATTAGAGAGTGTGTGTGTGTGTGTGATTAGAGAGTGTGTGTGTGTGTGATTAGAGAGTGTGTGATTAGAGAGTGTGTGATTAGAGAGTGTGTGTGTGATTAGAGAGTGTGTGTGTGATTAGAGAGTGTGTGTGTGATTAGAGAGTGTGTGTGATGAGAGAGTGTGTGTGTGATTAGAGAGTGTGTGTTTGATTCGAGAGTGTGTGTGTGATTAGAGAGTGTGTGTGTGTGATTAGAGAGTGTGTGATTAGAGAGTGTGTGATTAGAGAGTGTGTGATTAGAGAGTGTGTGTGTGTGATTAGAGTGTGTGTATGATTAGAGAGTGTGTGTGATTGGAGAGTGTGTGTGTGTGTGATTAGAGACTGTGTGTGTGATTAGAGTGTGTTTGTGATTAGAGTGTGTGTGTGAGATTAGAGTGTGTGTGTGAGATTAGAGTGTGTGTGTGTGGTTAGAGTGTGTGTGTGTGATTACAGAGTGTGTGTGTGATTAGAGACTGTCTGTGTGTGATTAGACAGTGTGTGTGATTAGAGTGTGTGTGTGTGATTAGAGTGTGTGTGTGTGTGATTACAGAGTGTGTGTGTGATTAGAGGGTGTGTGTGTGATTAGAGGGTGTGTGTGTGATTAGAGGGTGTGTGTGTGATTAGAGAGTGTGTGTGATTAGAGAGTGTGTGTGATTAGAGAGTGTGTGTGTGATTAGAGTGTGTGTGTGATTAGAGTGTGTGTGTGATTAGAGTGTGTATGTGATTAGAGAGTGTGTGTGTGATTAGAGAGTGTGTGTGTGTGTGATTAGAGAGTGTGTGTGTGTGATTAGAGAGTGTGTGTGATTAGAGAGTGTGTGTGTGATTAGAGAGTGTGTGTGTGATTAGAGAGTGTGTGTGTGATTAGAGAGTGTGTGTGTGATTAGAGAGTGTGTGTGTGATTAGAGAGTGTGTGTGATTAGAGAGTGTGTGTGATTAGAGTGTGTGTGAGTGATTAGAGTGTGTGTGTGATTAGAGAGTGTGTGTGTGATTATAGAGTGTGTGTGTGATTAGAGAGTGTGTGTGTGATTAGAGAGTGTGTGTGTGATTAGAGAGTGTGTGTGTGATTAGAGAGTGTGTGTGTGATTAGAGTGTGTGTGTGTGTGTGAGATTAGAGAATGTGTGTGTGATTAGAGTGTGTGTGTGTGAGTAGAGAGTGTGTTCGTGATTCGTGTGTGTGTGTGATTAGAGAGTGTGTGTGATTTGAGAGTGTGTGTGATTAGAGTGTGTGTGTTTGTGATTAGAGAGTGTGTGTGTGATTAGTGTGTGTGTGTGTGTTATTAGAGAGTGTGTGTGTGATGAGTGTGTGTGTGTGATTAGAGAGTGTGTGTGATTAGAGAGTGTGTGTGATTAGAGAGTGTGTGTGTGATTAGAGAGTGTGTGTGTGATTAGAGAGTGTGTGTGTGATTAGAGAGTGTGTGTGTGATTAGAGAGTGTGTGTGTGATTAGAGAGTGTGTGTGTGATTAGAGAGTGTGTGTGTGAGTAGAGTGTGTGTGTGTGTGTGATTAGAGAGTGTGTGTGTGTGTGATTAGAGAGTGTGTGTGTGTGTGATTAGAGAGTGTGTGATTAGAGAGTGTGTGTGTGCGATTAGAGATTGTGTGTGATTAGAGAGTGTGTGTGTGATTAGAGAGTGTGTGTGATTAGAGAGTGTGTGTGTGTGTGATTAGAGAGTGTGTGTGTGTGTGATTAGAGAGTGTGTGTGATTAGAGAGTGTGTGTGTGATTAGAGAGTGTGTGTGTGATTAGAGAGTGTGTGTTTGATTAGAGAGTGTGTGTGATTAGAGTGTGTGTGTGATTAGAGTGTGTGTGTGATTAGAGTGTGTGTGTGATTAGAGAGTGTGTGTGATTAGAGAGTGTGTGTGATTAGAGAGTGTGTGTGTGTGTGATTAGAGAGTGTGTGATTAGAGAGTGTGTGTGTGCGATTAGAGATTGTGTGTGATTAGAGAGTGTGTGTGTGATTAGAGAGTGTGTGTGATTAGAGAGTGTGTGTGTGTGTGATTAGAGAGTGTGTGTGTGTGTGATTAGAGAGTGTGTGTGTGATTAGAGAGTGTGTGTGTGATTGGAGAGTGTGTGTGTGATTAGAGAGTGTGTGTTTGATTAGAGAGTGTGTGTGATTAGAGTGTGTGTGTGATTAGAGAGTGTGTGTGTGAGTAGAGAGTGTGTTAGTGATTCGTGTGTGTGTGTGATTAGAGAGTGTGTGTGATTAGAGAGTGTGTGTGATTAGAGAGTGTGTGTGATTAGAGTGTGTGTGTGTGAAAGAGAGTGTGTGTGTGATTTGAGAGTGTGTGTGATTAGAGTGTGTGTGTTTGTGATTAGAGAGTGTGTGTGTGATTAGTGTGTGTGTGTGTGTTATTAGAGAGTGTGTGTGTGATTAGAGAGTGTGTGTGATTAGAGAGTGTGTGTGATTAGAGAGTGTGTGTGTGAGTAGAGTGTGTGTGTGTGATTAGAGAGTGTGTGTGTGATTAGAGAGTGTGTGTGTGATTAGAGAGTGTGTGTGTGATTAGAGTGTGTGTGTGTGTGATTAGAGTGTGTGTGTGTGTGATTAGAGAGTGCGTGTGTGATTAGAGAGTGGTGTGTGATTAGAGAGTGTGTGTGTGATTAGAGAGTGTGTGTGATTAGAGAGTGTTTGTGTGTGTGATTAGAGAGTGTGTGTGATTAGAGAGTGTGTGTGATTAGAGAGTGTGTGTGATTAGAGAGTGTGTGTGTGATTAGAGGGTTTGTGTGTGATTAGAGAGTGTTTGTGATTAGAGAGTGTGTGTGTGATTAGAGAGGGTGTGTGTCATTAGAGTGTGTGTATGATTAGAGAGTGTGTGTGATTACAGAGTGTGTGTGTGATTAGAGAGTGTGTGTGTGATTAGAGAGTGTGTGTGTGATTAGAGAGTGTGTGTGTGATTAGAGAGTGTGTGTGTGATTAGAGTGTGTGTGTGATTAGAGTGTGTGTGTGTGATTAGAGTGTGTGTGTGTGTGATTAGAGAGTGTGTGTGTGATTAGAGAGTGTGTGTGTGTGATTAGAGAGTGTGTGTGTGTGATTAGAGAGTGTGTGTGTGATTAGAGAGTGTGTGTGTGATTAGAGTGTGTGTGCGTGATTAGAGAGTGTGTGTGATTAGAGTGTGTGTGTGTGATTAGAGTGTGTGTGTGTGTGATTAGAGAGTTTCTGTGTGATTAGAGAGTGTGTGCGATTAGAGAGTGTGTGTGATTAGAGTGTGGGTGTGTGTGATTAGAGTGTGTGTGTGTGTGATTAGAGAATGTGTGTGTGATTAGAGAGTGTGTGTGTGATTAGAGAGTGTGTGTGATTAGAGAGTGTTTGTGTGTGTGATTAGAGAGTGTGTGTGTGATTAGAGAGTGTGTGTGTGATTAGAGAGTGTGTGTGTGATTAGAGAGTGTGTGTGTGTGTGATTAGAGAGTGTGTGTGCGATTAGAGAGTGTGTGTGTGTGTGATTAGAGAGTGTGTGTCTGATTAGAGAGTGTGTGTGAGATTAGAGAATGTGTGTGTGATTAGAGAGTGTGTGTGTGTTTGATTAGAGTGTGTGTGTGATTAGAGTGTGTGTGTGATTAGAGTGTGTGTGTGTGATTAGAGTGTGTGTGTGTGATTAGAGTGTGTGTGTGTGATTAGAGTGTGTGTGTGTGATTAGAGTGTGTGTGTGTGATTCGAGAGTGTGTGTGAGATTCGAGAGTGTGTGTTTGATTCGAGAGTGTGTGTGTGATTAGAGAGTGTGTGTGTGATTAGAGAGTGTGTGTGTGATTAGAGAGTGTGTGTGTGATTAGAGTGTGTGTGTGATTAGAGAGAGTGTGTGTGTGATTAGAGAGCGTGTGTGTGATTAGAGAGTGTGTGTGAGATTAGAGAGTGTGTGTGAGATTAGAGTGTGTGTGTGTGGTTAGAGTGTGTGTGTGTGATTACAGAGTGTGTGTGTGATTAGAGACTGTCTGTGTGTGATTAGAGAGTGTGTGTGTGATTAGAGAGTGTGTGTGTGATTAGAGAGTGTGTGTGTGATTAGAGAGTGTGTGTGTGTGTGATTAGAGAGTGTGTGTGTGATTAGAGAGTGTGTGTGTGATTAGCGAATGTGTGTGAGATTAGAGAGTGTGTGTGTGATTAGAGACTGTCTGTGTGTGATTAGAGAGTGTGTGTGTGATTAGAGAGTGTGTGTGTGATTAGAGAGTGTGTGTGTGATGAGAGAGTGTGTGTGTGATGAGAGAGTGTGTGTGTGATTAGAGAGTGTGTGTGTGATTAGAGAGTGTGTGTGTGATTAGCGAGTGTGTGTGTGATTAGCGAGTGTGTGTGAGATTAGAGAGTGGGTGTGTGATTAGAGAGTGTGTGTGTGATTAGAGAGTGTGTGTGTGATTATAGAGTGTGTGTGTGATTAGAGAGTGTGTGTGTGATTAGAGAGTGTGTGTGATTAGAGTGTGTGTGTGATTAGAGAGTGTGTGTGTGATTAGAGAGTGTGTGTGTGATTAGAGAGTGTGTGTGTGAATAGAGAGTGTGTGTGTGAATAGAGAGTGTGTGTGTGAATAGAGAGTGTGTGTGTGAATAGAGAGTGTGTGTGTGATTAGAGTGTGTGTGTGTGATTAGATTGTGTGTGTGTGTGATTAGATTGTGTGTGTGTGTGATTACAGAGTGTGTGTGTGATTACAGAGTGTGTGTGTGTGATTACAGAGTGTGTGTGTGTGATTAGAGAGTGTGTGTGTGATTAGAGAGAGTGTGTGTGATTAGAGAGTGTGTGTGATTAGAGAGAGTGTGTGTGATAAGAGAGTGTGTGTGTGTGTGTGTGTGATTGGAGAGTGTGTGTGTGATTGGAGAGTGTGTGTGTGATTGGAGAGTGTGTGTGTGATTGGAGAGTGTGTGTGTGATTGGAGAGTGTGTGTGTGATTGGAGAGTGTGTGTGTGATTGGAGAGTGTGTGTGTGATTGGAGAGTGTGTGTGTGATTGGAGAGTGTGTGTGCGATTGGAGAGTGTGTGTGCGATTAGAGAGTGTGTGTGTGTGATTAGAGAGAGTGTGTGTGATTAGAGAGTGTGTGTGTGATTAGAGAGTGTGTGTGATTAGAGAGTGTGTGTGTGCGTGATTAGAGAGTGTGCGTGATTAGAGTTTGTGTGTGTGAGTAGAGAGTGTGTGAGTGATTTGTGTGTGTGTGTGTGATTAGAGCGTGTGTGTGATTAGAGAGTGTGTGTGTGATTAGAGTGTGTGTGTGTGATTAGAGTGTGTGTGTGTGATTAGAGTGTGTGTGTGTGATTAGAGTGTGTGTGTGTGATTAGAGAGTGTGTGTGTGATTAGAGAGTGTGTGTGTGATTAGAGAGTGTGTGTGTGATTAGAGAGTGTGTGTGTGATTAGAGAGTGTGTGTGTGATTAGAGAGTGTGTGTGTGATTAGAGAGTGTGTGTGTGATTAGAGAGTGTGTGTGTGATTAGAGAGTGTGTGTGTGATTAGAGAGTGTGTGTGTGATTAGAGAGTGTGTGTGTGATTAGAGAGTGTGTGTGTGATTAGAGTGTGTGTGTGATTAGAGCGTGTGTGTGATTAGAGAGTGTTTGTGTGATTAGAGAGTGTGTGTGTGATTAGAGAGTGTGTGTTTGATTAGAGAGTGTGTGTGTGATTAGAGAGTGTGTGTGTGTGATTAGAGAGTGTGTGTGTGTGAGTAGAGAGTGTGTGTGTGATTAGAGTGTGAGTGTGTGTGATTAGAGAGAGTGTGTGTGATTAGAGAGAGTGTGTGTGATTAGAGTGTGTGTGTGATTAGAGAGTGTGTGTGTGATTAGAGAGTGTGTGTGTGAATAGAGAGTGTGTGTGTGATTAGAGTCTGTGTGTGATTAGAGAGTGGGTGTGTGATTAGAGAGTGTGTGTGAGATTAGAGTGTGTGTGTGATTAGAGTGTGTGTGTGATTAGAGTGTGTGTGTGATTAGAGTGTGTGTGTGATTAGAGTGTGTGTGTGATTAGAGTGTGTGTGTGATTAGAGTGTGTGTGTGATTAGAGTGTGTGTGTGATTAGAGAGTGTGTGTGTGATTAGAGAGTGTGTGTGTGATTAGAGAGTGTGTGTGTGATTAGAGTGTGTGTGTGATTAGAGAGTGTGTGTGTGAATAGAGAGTGTGTGTGTGATTAGAGTCTGTGTGTGATTAGAGAGTGTGTGTGTGATTAGAGAGTGTGTGTGTGATTAGAGGGTGTGTGTGTGATTAGAGTGTGTGTGTGATTAGAGTGTGTGTGTGATTAGAGAGTGTGTGTGTGATTCGAGAGTGTGTGTGTGATTCGAGAGTGTGTGTGTGATTAGAGTGTGTGTGTGTGATTAGAGAGTGTGTGTGTGATTAGAGAGTGTATTTGTGATTAGAGAGTGTGTGAGATTAGAGAGTGTGTGAGATTAGAGAGTGTGTGTGAGATTAGAGTGCGTGTGTGTGTGATTAGAGTGTGTGTGTGTGATTAAAGAGTGTGTGTGTGATTAGAGAGTGTGTGTGTGATTAGAGAGTGTGTGTGTGATTAGAGAGTGTGTGTGTGATTAGAGAGTGTGTGTGTGATTAGAGAGTGTGTGTGTGATTAGAGAGTGTGTGTGTGATTAGAGAGTGTGTGTGTGATTAGAGAGTGTGTGTGTGATTAGAGAGTGTGTGTGTGATTAGAGAGTGTGTGTGTGATTAGAGAGTGTGTGTGTGATTAGAGAGTGTGTGTGTGTGATTAGAGAGTGTGTGTGTGATTAGAGAGTGTGTGTGTGATTAGAGAGTGTTTGTGATTAGAGAGTGTTTGTGATGAGAGAGTGTGTGTGTGTGTGATTAAAGAGTTTCTGTGTGATTAGAGAGTGTGTGTGTGATTAGAGAGTGTGTGTGATTAGAGAGTGTGTGTGTGCGTGATTAGAGAGTGTGCGTGATTAGAGTTTGTGTGTGTGTGAGTAGAGAGTGTGTGAGTGATTTGTGTGTGTGTGTGTGATTAGAGCGTGTGTGTGATTAGAGAGTGTGTGTGTGATTAGAGAGTGTGTGTGTGATTAGAGTGTGTGTGTGTGATTAGAGAGTGTGTGTGTGATTAGAGAGTGTGTGTGTGATTAGAGAGTGTGTGTGTGATTAGAGAGTGTGTGTGTGATTAGAGAGTGTGTGTGTGATTAGAGAGTGTGTGTGTGATTAGAGAGTGTGTGTGTGTGTGATTAGAGAGTGTGTGTGTGATTAGAGAGTGTGTGTGTGATTAGAGAGTGTGTGTGTGATTAGAGTGTGTGTGTGTGATTAGAGTGTGTGTGTGATTAGAGCCGTGTGTGTGATTAGAGAGTGTTTGTGTGATTAGAGAGTGTTTGTGTGATTAGAGTGTGTGTGTGTGATTAGAGAGTGTGTGTGTGATTAGAGAGTGTGTGTGTGATTAGAGAGTGTGTGTGTGATTAGAGAGTGTGTGTGTGATTAGAGAGTGTGTGTGTGTGAGTAGAGAGTGTGTGTGTGATTAGAGTGTGAGTGTGTGTGATTAGAGAGAGTGTGTGTGATTAGAGAGTGTGTGTGTGATTAGAGTGTGTGTGTGATTAGAGAGTGTGTGTGTGATTAGAGAGTGTGTGTGTGAATAGAGAGTGTGTGTGTGATTAGAGTGTGTGTGTGATTAGAGTGTGTGTGTGATTAGAGTGTGTGTGTGTGATTAGAGTGTGTGTGTGTGAATAGAGAGTGTGTGTGTGATTAGAGTCTGTGTGTGATTAGAGAGTGGGTGTGTGATTAGAGAGTGTGTGTGTGATTAGAGGGTGTGTGTGAGATTAGAGTGTGTGTGTGATTAGAGTGTGTGTGTGATTAGAGTGTGTGTGTGATTAGAGAGTGTGTGTGTGATTCGAGAGTGTGTGTGTGATTAGAGAGTGTGTGTGTGATTAGAGTGTGTGTGTGTGATTAGAGAGTGTGTGTGTGATTAGAGAGTGTATTTGTGATTAGAGAGTGTGTGAAATTAGAGAGTGTGTGAGATTAGAGAGTGTGTGTGAGATTAGAGTGCGTGTGTGTGTGATTAGAGTGTGTGTGTGTGATTAAAGAGTGTGTGTGTGATTGGAGACTGTGTGTGATTAGAGAGTGTGTGTGATTTGAGTGTGTGTGTGTGATTAGAGTGTGTGTGTGTGATTAGATTGTGTGTGTGTGTGTGATTACAGAGTGTGTGTGTGATTAGAGGGTGTGTGTGTGATCAGAGAGTGTGTGTGATTAGAGAGTGTGTGTGTGATTAGAGAGTGTGTGTGTGATTAGAGAGTGTGTGTGATTAGAGAGTGTGTGTGATTAGAGAGTGTGTGTGTGTGTGATTGGAGAGTGTGTGTGTGATTAGAGAGTGTGTGTGTGATTAGAGAGTGTGTGTGATTAGAGAGTGTGTGTGATTAGAGAGTGTGTGTGTGATTAGAGTGTGTGTGTGTGATTAGAGTGTGTGTGTGTGATTAGAGAGTGTGTGTGTGATTAGAGAGTGTGTGTGTGATTAGAGAGTGTGTGTGTGATTAGAGAGTGTGTGTGATTTGAGAGTGTGTGTGTGTGTGATTAGAGAGTTTCTGTGTGATTAGAGAGTGTGTGTGTGATTAGAGTGTGTGTGTGATTAGAGAGTGTGTGTGTGTGATTAGAGAGTGTGTGTGTGTGATTAGAGAGTGTGTGTGTGTGATTAGAGAGTGTGTGTGTGTGATTAGAGAGTGTGTGTGTGTGATTAGAGAGTGTGTGTGTGTGATTAGAGAGTGTGTGTGTGTGATTAGAGAGTCTGTGTGTGTGTGATTAGAGAGTGTGTGTGTGCGTGATTAGAGAGTGTGCGTGATTAGAGTGTCTGTTTGATTAGAGAGTGTGTGTGTGATTAGAGAGTGTGTGTGTGATTAGAGAGTGTGTGTGTGTGTGTGTGTGATTAGAGAGTGTGTGTGTGATTAGAGTGTGTGTGTGATTAGAGTGTGTGTGTGATTAGAGCGTGTGTGTGAATAGAGAGTGTGTGTGTGATTAGAGAGTGTGTGTGTGATTAGAGAGTGTGTGTGTGATTAGAGAGAGTGTGTGTGTGTGATTAGAGAATGTGTGTGATTAGAGAGTTGTGTGTGTGTGATTAGAGAGTGTGTGTGTGATTAGAGACTGTGCGTGTGATTAGAGAGTGTTTGTGATGAGAGAGTGTGTGTGTGTGTGATTAAAGAGTTTCTGTGTGATTAGAGAGTGTGTGTGTGATTAGAGTGTGTGTGTGATTGGAGAGTGTGTGTGTGTGATTAGAGACTGTGTGTGTGTGATTAGAGAGTGTGTGTGTGTGATTAGAGAGTGTGTGTGTGTGATTAGAGAGTGTGTGTGTGATTAGAGAGTGTGTGTGATTAGAGAGTGTGTGTGTGCGATTAGAGATTGTGTGTGATTAGAGAGTGTGTGTGATTAGAGAGTGTGTGTGTGATTAGAGAGTGTGTGTGTGATTAGAGTGTGTGTGTGATTAGAGAGTGTGTGTGATTAGAGAGTGTGTGTGATTAGAGAGTGTGTGTGATTAGAGAGTGTGTGATTAGAGAGTGTGTGTGTGATTAGAGAGTGTGTGTGTGATTAGAGAGTGTGTGTGTGATTAGAGAGTGTGTGTGTGATTAGAGAGTGTGTGTGTGATTAGAGTGTGTGTGTGTGTGTGTGAGATTAGAGAATGTGTGTGTGATTAGAGTGTGTGTGTGAGTGTGTTAGTGATTCGTGTGTGTGTGATTAGAGAGTGTGTGATTTGAGAGTGTGTGTGATTAGAGTGTGTGTGTTTGTGATTAGAGAGTGTGTGTGTGATTAGTGTGTGTGTGTGTGTTATTAGAGAGTGTGTGTGTGATTAGAGAGTGTGTGTGTGATTAGAGAGTGTGTGTGTGATTAGAGAGTGTGTGTGTGATTAGAGAGTGTGTGTGTGATTAGAGAGTGTGTGTGTGATTAGAGAGTGTGTGTGTGAGTAGAGTGTGTGTGTGTGTGTGATTAGAGAGTGTGTGTGTGTGTGATTAGAGAGTGTGTGTGATTAGTGTGTGTGTGTGATTAGAGAGTGTGTGTGATTAGAGAGTGTGTGTGTGATTCGAGAGTTTCTGTGTGATTAGAGAGTGTGTGTGTGATTAGAGTGTGTGGGTGATTAGAGAGTGTGTGGGTGATTAGAGAGTGTGTGTGTGATTAGAGAGTGTGTGTGATTAGAGAGTGTGTGTGTGCGATTAGAGATTGTGTGTGATTAGAGAGTGTGTGTGTGATTAGAGAGTGTGTGTGTGATTAGAGAGTGTGTGTGATTAGAGAGTGTGTGTGATTAGAGAGTGTGTGTGATTAGAGAGTGTGTGTGATTAGAGAGTTTGTGTGTGATTAAAGAGTGTGTGTGTGATTAGAGAGTGTGTGTGTTTGATTAGAGAGTGTGTGTGTGATTAGAGAGTGTGTGTGATTAGAGAGTGTGTGTGATTAGAGTGTGTGTGTGATTAGAGTGTGTGTGTGATTAGAGTGTGTGTGTGATTAGAGAGTGTGTGTGTGATTAGAGTGTGTGTGTGTGATTAGAGAGTGTGTGTGTGTGATTAGAGTGTGTGTGTGTGTGTGAGATTAGAGAATGTGTGTGTGATTAGAGTGTGTGTGTGTGAGTAGAGAGTGTGTTAGTGATTCGTGTGTGTGTGTGATTAGAGAGTGTGTGTGATTAGAGAGTGTGTGTGATTAGAGAGTGTGTGTGATTAGAGTGTGTGTGTGTGAAAGAGAGTGTGTGTGTGATTAGAGAGTGTGTGTGATTTGAGAGTGTGTGTGATTAGAGTGTGTGTGTTTGTGATTAGAGAGTGTGTGTGTGATTAGTGTGTGTGTGTGTGTTATTAGAGAGTGTGTGTGTGATGAGAGTGTGTGTGTGTGATTAGAGAGTGTGTGTGATTAGAGAGTGTGTGTGTGATTAGAGAGTGTGTGTGTGATTAGAGAGTGTATGTGTGATTAGAGAGTGTGTGTGTGATTAGAGAGTGTGTGTGTGATTAGAGAGTGTGTGTGTGATTAGAGAGTGTGTGTGTGATTAGAGAGTGTGTGTGTGATTAGAGAGTGTGTGTGTGATTAGAGTGTGTGTGTGTGAGTAGAGTGTGTGTGTGTGAGTAGAGTGTGTGTGTGTGAGTAGAGTGTGTGTGTGTGATTAGAGAGTGTGTGTGATTAGAGAGTGTGTGTGTGATTAGAGTGTGTGGTGTGTGATTAGAGTGTGTGTGTGTGATTAGAGAGTGCGTGTGTGATTAGAGAGTGTGTGTGTGATTAGAGAGTGTGTGTGTGATTAGAGAGTGGTGATTAGAGAGTGTTTGTGTGTGTGATTAGAGAGTGTGTGTGATTAGAGAGTGTGTGTGATTAGAGAGTGTGTGTGATTAGAGAGTGTGTGTGATTAGAGAGTGTGTGTGAGATTAGAGTGTGTGTGTGATTAGAGAGTGTGTGTGTGATTAGAGAGTGTGTGTGTGAATAGAGAGTGTGTGTGTGATTAGAGTGTGTGTGTGTGATAAGAGTGTATGTGTGTGATAAGAGTGTATGTGTGTGATTACAGAGTGTGTGTGTGATTAGAGAGTGTTTGTGATTAGAGAGTGTGTGTGTGATTAGAGAGGGTGTGTGTCATTAGAGTGTGTGTATGATTAGAGAGTGTGTATGATTAGAGTGTGTGTGTGATTAGAGTGTGTGTGTGATTAGAGTGTGTGTGTGATTAGAGTGTGTGTGTGATTAGAGTGTGTGTGTGATTAGAGTGTGTGTGTGATTACAGAGTGTGTGTGTGTGATTAGAGTGTGTGTGTGTGATTAGAGTGTGTGTGTGTGATTAGAGTGTGTGTGTGATTAGAGAGTGTGCGTGATTAGAGAGTGTGTGTGATTAGAGTGTGTGTGTGTGATTAGAGTGGTGATTAGAGTGTGTGTGTGATTAGAGAGTGTGTGCGATTAGAGAGTGTGTGTGATTAGAGTGTGTGTGTGTGTGATTAGAGAATGTGTGTGTGATTAGAGAGTGTGTGTGTGATTAGAGAGTGTGTGTGATTAGAGAGTTTTTGTGTGTGTGATTAGAGAGTGTGTGTCATTAGAGAGTGTGTGTGTGGTTAGAGTGTGTGTGTGATTAGAGTGTGTGTGTGTGATTAGAGAGTGTGTGTGTGATTAGAGAGTGTGTGTGTGTGTGATTAGAGAGTGTGTGTGTGATTAGAGAGTGTGTGTGTGATTAGAGAGTGTGTGTGTGATTAGAGAGTGTGTGTGTGTGTGATTAGAGAGTGTGTGTGCGATTAGAGAGTGTGTGTGTGTGTGATTAGAGAGTGTGTGTCTGATTAGAGAGTGTGTGTGAGATTAGAGAATGTGTGTGTGATTAGAGAGTGTGTGTGATTAGAGTGTGTGTGTGATTAGAGTGTGTGTGTGATTAGAGTGTGTGTGTGATTAGAGTGTGTGTGTGTGATTAGAGAGTGTGTGTGTGATTCGAGAGTGTGTGTTTGATTCGAGAGTGTGTGTGTTATTAGAGAGTGTGTGTGTGTGATTAGAGAGTGTGTGTGTGTGATTAGAGAGTGTGTGTGTGATTAGAGAGTGTGTGTGTGATTAGAGAGTGTGTGTGTGATTAGAGTGTGTGTATGATTAGAGTGTGTGTGTGATTAGAGAGAGTGTGTGTGTGATTAGAGAGCGTGTGTGTGATTAGAGAGTGTGTGTGAGATTAGAGAGTGTGTGTGAGATTAGAGTGTGTGTGTGTGGTTAGAGTGTGTGTGTGTGATTACAGAGTGTGTGTGTGATTAGAGACTGTCTGTGTGTGATTAGGGAGTGTGTGTGTGATTAGAGAGTGTGTGTGTGATTAGAGAGTGTGTGTGTGATTAGAGAGTGTGTGTGTGTGTGATTAGAGAGTGTGTGTGTGATTAGAGAGTGTGTGTGTGATTAGCGAGTGTGTGTGAGATTAGAGAGTGTGTGTGTGATTAGAGACTGTCTGTGTGTGATTAGAGAGTGTGTGTGTGATTAGAGAGTGTGTGTGTGATTAGAGAGTGTGTGTGTGATTAGAGAGTGTGTGTGTGATTAGAGAGTGTGTGTGTGATTAGAGAGTGTGTGTGTGATTAGCGAGTGTGTGTGTGATTAGAGAGTGTGTGTGAGATTAGAGTGTGTGTGAGATTAGAGTGTGTGTGAGATTAGAGAGTGTGTGTGTGATTAGAGAGTGTGTGTGTGATTAGAGAGTGTGTGTGTGATTAGAGAGTGTGTGTGTGATTAGAGAGTGTGTGTGTGATTAGAGAG
>NW_027594556.1:0-16066 GCF_964213995.1 Mustelus asterias | reverse complement strand
GAGTCAGTGTGTGTGGAACCCGTACCTCAGTGAGAGTCAGTGTGTGTGGAACCCGTACCCCAATGAGAGTCAGTGCGTGTGGAACCTGTACCTCAGTGAGAGTCAGTGTATGTGGAACCCGTACCTCAGTGAGAGTCAGTGTGTGTGGAACCCGTACCCCAGTGAGAGTCAGTGTGTGTGAGACCCGTACCCCAGTGAGAGTCAGTGTGTGTGGGACCCGTACCCCAGTGAGAGTCAGTGTGTGTGGGACCCGTACCCCAGTGAGAGTCAGTGTGTGTGGGACCCGTACCCCAGTGAGAGTCAGTGTGTGTGGGACCCGTACCCCAGTGAGAGTCAGTGTGTGTGGGACCCGTACCCCAGTGAGAGTCAGTGTGTGTGGAACCCGTACCCCAGTGAGAGTCAGTGTATGTGGGACCCGTACCCCAGTGAGAGTCAGTGTGTGTGGGACCCGTACCCCAGTGAGAGTCAGTGCGTGTGGGACCCGTACCCCAGTGAGAATCAGTGTGTGTGGGACCCGTACCCCAGTGAGAGTCAGTGTGTGTGGGACCCATACCCCAGTGAGTCAGTGGTTTTAATCTTAGTATCATTGGGGAAGGTACCTTCAGCTGCCTGGGCCCCGTAAGGAGTTATTTATTGATCTATAAGCTGTCCCAAGCCCCTCGATTAGTTTACCGTCGGTATTTGTTGTTCCAGATATTAAGCACATAATCTTCCTGTTCAATTCCGATTTCTACCTGTTGTTTATTTCTCTGACAGGTTCAACCACTGGAATTAGCTACAATAATCTGTACAAAATGAGTGTCGATAACATGACTGAATATCAACTGAAGAAACAGCAGAGAATTGATCAGAGGCAGACAAAAAGGAAACTGGAGGCTCTGGAGCTGGGTGGAGACAGCAAAAGATTGCGGATGGAGGAAGCTGCGCTGTGATGCTATGCACCCCTGACTCTGCGCAGTGACTGCACTGTTCTTTCAGGCTCCTTTCTGGGATGTTGGGTGAAGCAGCATAGCTGCAGGCTGGGGAGCTACACAAGAGTCGGCAGCATGTCTGGACAGCTTGCTGTTCACGGGAGGTGTCCACGGTGGCTGTAGCAGTTTGATGGAGAGTTTGAAGGGGCGGTGGGGGGTGGATCGGAAGAGCTGGCAAAGTGGAAAGATGAACAAAGTGTTCAAAATCAGTGGATAGAATTAACAGGTGTTGATCAGGCTGTTTCCCGATTGTGAGGAGGTCATTCCGCCCTGAACCCTGTTCCATCAGTGAGATTGCTCTGTATCTACCTGCTCATTGCCTCAATATCCATTAATACACCTGGCCAGCAAAAATTTATTCAACTCTGATTTAGTTATTAATTCAGTTTGTGATTCCCCTCAATCTTGGTAATTCCAGGCTGGATTTTAGCCATTATCGTGTTGTCTGGATTTCAATCAGTCTCTGGGTGGTTGTGGGGACATCAGCCTCTCTCGGTCTGGGAGGGAGGGAGAGGGAAGGTACATGAGTCTCTGTCTGGGGGGGAAGGTGGGGGCATCGGTCACTCTCTGTCTGAGGGGGGGGAGAGAGTTGACAGGAATTTGCTGATTGGAATCTTTTTGGTTACATTGCTTTCAGCCAACCGTACAGCCCTGAATAAAGCGACAGCATTGCGTCTGCTCCAGAACAACAATGAACACTTTGTGATTTGACAATCTGATGTGATGTCTGAGGGTTCTCGGGCAGAAACATTTCCTCTGATGTGAGCAGCAAATGCCACTCGCTTTGGCAGCACATATTCTAAAATTAGAACAATACAGAGAAGATTAGCAGCAAATGCCAAAGTGAGAGTTCCAGCTTCATTTGCAAAGGAACAAACTTCTTCAAGTCAACTTTTCACAATTTGAAGATGTGGAATCTTGGAAATGTTTGGAATAAAACAGGAATGCAAAGTCATTGGAAAACGGCAATTATTTCTCTAATCCGCGGGGGTAAATTTGACATCTGGGCTTTCAGTCACTGCTGGGGATTCAGAGGAAAGACTGCTCTTTATTCTCCAGCCTGAGAGAGAACCCCTCGCCCAGGGAGGGAGGGTCGCTGTGCCTTGCCTGAGGGAGGGGGGGGTGGGGGAGGGTTGCTCGGCCACTTCAGAGGGCAGTTGATAGTCAACCACATTGCTCTGGCTCTGAAGTCACCTGTAGGCCAGGACGGCAGATTTCCTTCCCGAAAGGACATTAGTGAACTAGATGGGTTTTTTCCACAATGGTTTCATGGTTGCCATTACTGAGACTATGTTCTAGATTTATTAATTTCAATAAATGTAAGTTCTGCCAGTGGCCCTGATGGGACTTGAATTCATAGACCATCTGCCTCGGCTTCTCGATTCCCAGCTTCATCCTGCTGTACACAGCACAAATGGGATGCTGCAGCCTCGTGTTGTTCGCCACAATAGTTGAAAAAAAGTTTGGTTAAAGATGCCGATTTGAAAAGGGAAGAGGTTTGGGGAGGGAATTGCAGAAAGTCCAGCCTCGGCAGCTGTTGATATGGTTGCTAATGGTGGAGTGATTGAAATCGATGATTCTTCACAGGAGGCCATTCAGCCCATTGTCTGCACTGTCTCTCCGAATGAGCAATTCACTTAGTGCCGCTCCCCCACCTTCTCCCCGTAAGGCTGCTAATTTCTTTTCTGATAATTGGCTAATTCTCTTTTGGATGTTTGAATTGATTCTGCCTCACCCACACTCCATAGAACCATAGAAAATTACAGCTCAGAAACAGGCCTTTTGGCCCTTCTTGTCTGTGCCGAACCATTTTTTGCCTAGTCCCACTGACCTGCACTTGGACCATATCCCTCCACACCCCTCTCATCCATGAACCCGTCCAAGTTTTTCTTAAATGTTAAAAGTGACCCCGCATTTACCACTTTATCCGACAGCTCACTCCCACCACTCTCTGCGTGAAGAAGCCCCCCCTAATATTCCCTTTAAACTTTTCTCCTTTCACCCTTAACCCATGCCCTCTGGTTTTTTTCTCCCCGAGCCTCAGCGGAAAAAGCCTGCTTGCATTCACTCTATCTATACCCATCAAAATCTTATACACCTCTATCAAATCTCCCCTCAATCTTCTACGCTACAGGGAATAAAGTCCCAACCTATTCAATCTCTCTCTGTAACTCAGCTTCTCAAGTCCCGGCAATATCCTTGTGAACCTTCTCTGCACTCTTTCAATCTTATTTACATCCTTCCTGTAACTAGGTGACCAAAACTGTACACAATACTCCAAATCCGGCCTCACCAATGCCTTATAGAACCTTACCATAACACTCCAACTTTTATACTCGATACTCCGATTTATAAAGGCCAATGTACCAAAGGCACTCTTTACGACCCTATCCACCTGTGACGTCACTTTTAGGGAACTCTGAACCTGTATTCCCAGATCCCTCTGTTCAACTGCACTCTTCAGAGTCCTACCATTTACCCTGTACGTTCTTCTTTGGTTTGTCCTTCCAAAGTGCAATATCTCACACTTGTCTGCGTTAAATTCCATTTGCCATTTTTCAGCCCATTTTTCTAGTTGGTCCAAATCCCTCTGCAAGCTTTGAAAACCTTCCTCACTGTCCACTACACCTCCAATCTTTGTATCATCAGCAAACTTGCTGATCCAATTTACCACATTATCATCCAGATCATTGATATAGATGACAAACTCGGAGCAGAACCATTCCAAACACCAGCCACTTGCTGCGGAAAAGAATTTCCACTCGTCACTTCTGCCTCTGTTGCAAATTACCGTTAAATCTGTGCCCTCTCATTCTTAATCCTCCCAGCTCTACTATATCCAATCTCTTTCAAATCTCAACCTTCTCCTCGGAGGAAAATCTTCCCAACTTCTCCACTCTCGAGGCTGAAGCTCCTCATCTCTGAAATCATCTTTGTGAATCTTTTCTGCATTCTAAAGTAGCACCCACAACTGGATACCGTACTCTAGCTGAGACTGAATTAGTATCTTACACAAATTTAACCGAACCTTCTTGCACTTGTACTGGAGAGTGCGGAGATTTTTTTCAGGAAGGAGAATGTTGTAGGAGGGGGCCAGACCATGAACCAGGGTTAAATATAACAACTGGCTGACTGGGGAGATGGTGTAATGGTTATGTAAGGTTGAAGCATTTGCAGCAATCTTCAGCCAGAAGTGCCGAGTGGATGATCCATCTCGGCCTCCTCCAGTGGTCCCCAGCATCTCAGATGCCAGTCTCCAGCCAATTCGATTCCCTCCACATGATATCAAGATATGGTTGGAGGCACGGGATACTGCAAAGGCAATGGGTCCTAACAATATTCCAGCCATTGTACTGAAGACTTGTGCACCAGAACTTGTTGCTCCCCTAGCCAAGCTCTTCCAGTACAGTTACAACACTGGCATCTACATCCTTCTCATCAAACCTTGGCAATGCTTGGACATAATTAAATCAATCCACACCAGGCCTTTGATGCATTCACTCTTCCTTACTGTCCTCATCACTATTCTCAAACTGTACATGTCCCTTTACCTCTGCTGGACACCGGTTGCAAATTCCGCTAAAGGCCCCCTGCCGTTGTTTCCCAGCCTGCTGTGCTACTCGAGCAACTCAGCAGGCTGGGAGAATCCCGGCCAACATCCTTACCTTTACATTCAATTCCTCTCACTTCCTCCCTATCTCTAATCTCCTCCAGATCCACAATCCTCCAAGATCTGTGTGTTCCTTGAAAATTGGGACTGCACGTGGGGCCAGAACAAATCACTTCACCATTGGCGGCCGTGCCTTCAGTTGCCTGGAATCCCCCCTTCCAACCTCACTTTCCTCCTTTGTGATATTCCTCAGAGTTTTCCTCCTTGACCAAGATTTTGGACATCTATCCTAATATCCCTTTTAGCTCAGTGTAATGCTTTGTTTAATAGTGTTCCTGTGAAGCACTCTGGGACATTTCATTGTGAGGCGCTATATAAAAGCAGTGACCCCAGTACCGACCGCTGGGAAGCCCACTTCAGAACTAAATAATAACTGAATATCTATTTCCTGTCACTTAGCCAATGTTTCACCCACATTGCCATTGCTCTTTTAATCTCGAGATTCAAATTTTGCAAACAAGTCTATTATAGAACAAAGAAAATTACAGCACAGGAACAGGCCCTTTGGCCCTCCAAGCCTGCACCGACCATGCTGCCTGACTTAACTAAAACCCCCCACGCTTCCGGGGACCATATCCCTCTATTCCCATCTCATTCATGTACTTGTCAAGACACCCCTTAAAAGTCACTACCGTATCTGCTTCCAATACCTCTCCCAGCAACGAGTTCCAGGCACCAACCACTGTACAAAATCTGCCTCGTACATCTCCTTTAAAACTTGCCCCTCGCACCTTAAACCTATGCCCCCTAGTATTTGACTCTTCCATCCTGGGAAAAAGGAGGTATTATGTGGAATTTCACTGTCACTGGGTCAAAATCCTGGAACTCTCTTCCTAACAGCACTGTGGGTGTACCTACACCACGTGTATTGCAGCGATTCAAGAAGGCAGCTCACCACCACCTGCTCAAGGGCAATAAGGTACAGACAATAAACACCCACATCCCATAAAAGAAGAAATGAACAAATATTTTGGGTCTGTCTCCACAACAGAAGATAATTTAAAAATTCCAGTAATTACTGTAAATCGGGAGGTGGAAGGAAGAGAGGAACTTGGTGAAATTACAATCACTCGGGAAGCTGCACTGAGCAAACTGATGGAACTGGAGCTGAGAAGTGTCCGGATCCAGATGGACTTCATCCTGGGATCTTACGAGGGATGGGTAGTGGGTGTGTTGGTGTTAATTTTCCAAGATTCTGGTAAAGTTCCATCAGACTGGAATCTAGCAAATATCCAAGAAGGGAGGGCAGCACAAATTGGAAACGACAGGCCAGTTAGCTTCACATCTGTCCTGGGGAAGGTGTTAAATTCGATCATTTAAAGAGGTTATAGCTGGACACTTAGAAAAACTCAGCATGGTTTTGTGAAAGGGAAATCATGTTTAATCAATTTAATAGAGTCCTTTGAAAGAATAACGTGTTGTGGATAGAGGGGAGCCTGTAGACATACTGTACTTAAATTTCCAGAAAGCATTTACAAAGAACCCTCCAAGCCTGCGCCGATCATGATGCCTGCCTAAACTAAAACTATGCACTTATGGAGTCTGTATCCTTCCATTCCCATCCTATTCATGTAATCGTCAATTGCCCCTTAAATGCTACTATCGTACCTGCTCCCACCACCTCCCCAGGCAGCACGTTCCAGACATTCACCACCCACTATGTAAAAATACCTGCCTTGCACATCTCCTCTAACCTTTTCTCCACGCACCTTAAACCTATGTCCCCTAGTATTTGACTTTTCTACCCTAGGAAAGAGTATCTGACTATCCACTCTGCCCATGCCACTCATAATCTTGTAGACCTCTATCAGGTCACCCCTCAACCTCAACCTGTGAGAACAAACCGAGTTTATCATAGCAGAATCCAGAGCGTCCCACCACCCACCTCATCACACACCACCTGCCATACCTGTGAGAAATTGGGGCTCCTGGATTGAACTAGTCAGCCATCGCAGAACCCACCTCCCCGGAGTGGGAGTGAGCCCTCCTCAACCCTGAGAGACTGCCAGAAGCTAAATCTGCAGATGACACAGATAGGGAGAAAAGTGTGTTGTGAAGACAACATCTGGAGTTTGCAGATGGATATAGATTGATTAAATGGGCAAAATCTGACAGATGGAGGATATTTGCAGTGGCACAGTACTTAGCACTGCTGGCTCTTAGCGCCAGGAACCCGGGTTCGATTCCCGGCTTGGGTCACTGTCTGTGTGGAGTTTGCATGTTCTCCCTGTCTCCTCTAAATGGGTTTCCTCCCACACTCCAAAGATGTGTAGATTAGGGGGATTATCGGGGTAAATATATTGGGTTAGGAGGATAGGGCCTGGGTGGGAGGCTCTGTCGGAGTGTCAGTGCAGACTCGATGAGTTGAATGGCTTCCTCCTGCACTGTAGGGGTTCAATGATTGATGGTATGGGGGCAAGTTGAAGTTGTTGACTTTGGCAGGAAGAATATAACAGCAGAGTATTATCGAAATGGAGATCACTGGCAGAATTCTGAGGTGTAGAAGCATCTAATATTCTCATGCATGAGTCGCTAAACGTTAGTGTGCAGCAAGTAATGGAATGCTATCCTTTATTAGAAAAGGAATTGAACATAAAGTAAGGATTTATCCTTCAGTTATACAGAGCACTGGTGAGACCACATCTTGAATAGCGTGAGCAGTTTTGATCTCCTTATTTCAGGAATGATGTAAACACAGTGGAGGTGGTTCAGAGATTTACCAGATTGATACCTGGAATGAGAGGGTTGCTGAATGAGGAGAGTTTAGTTGACAGTGTGACCCCTTTAAAGGATGATTTATCGTGGGTCACATGACCCTCCTGGGGCCTATCAGAATGGAGCGTGTGAACCTCAGCCTATCGGGTGACAGGGCGCGGGTCTGGGTGGGAGGAGCCATCAGTTTGAGCCCTGGAGTCAGTGGGACTAGACTGTATACATATTGATCTTTCTGTATATCAGAGTGTGGCGACACGGGCATTTTCACAGTAACTTCATTGCAGTGTTAATGTAAGTCAACTTGTGACATTAATAAATAAATTTTAAACTTGAAACTATATGGTCCTGATTATTATTCAATAAATTACCGTTGTGATTTAAGGCTCCCTCGTCATATTACCTCACGCTACAATATTGATGATGAGAATAAATCGGCCCACAGTCGCAAATAGTCAACATTTGGAAGGGGAAGGTTCAGACAGACAGGTTAAAAAGCCATTGTTCCACCCATAGTCGAATAGCTACGCCATTCCTCGGGAAATCGATCCAGACTTTGAAAATCGGGGCCAGTGCGTCAAAAAACTTCGATACCTTGTTGCTGCCAATGAAATCATTCCTGAAGAGAAGCAGAAAGTTATTTTACTCACAGTTTGCATCCCGCAGACAGATAACTTTGTAAGAAGCCTGACTTCTCCCGAGGCTCCGAAAACCAAACCCTTTGATCAGCCAATGACCAGCCCAATCCCCAAACCCTCTGTTATTATGCAGCGTGCAAAGTTCCTTCTAGCCGTCAGGGACCTAGGGAGACTGTCTCTACTTTTCTCCCCAACCTTCACCAAATAGCTGAGTGCTGATTCTGGCCCATCTCTGAATGATATGTTACGTGACCGCTTGGTCTGCGGTACCAGTAATTTGAATATTCCGGAGAGGTTGCTGGCAGAAACTGAATTATCCCTGGTCAAGATGGTGAATTGGCTCAAGTGACTGAAAGGGTTGAACAGAGTGCTTTTGAACTGCAAGGCATTCAGGGCGAGAGGAATTAAATATGGCAGGACACAGCAGCTGCTCGGAGTGCCAGTAGTGAGGCCACAGTAGTGAGAAAAGGGAGAGAAGTTGTCAGCCACACTGGTTTGCCAAGTGTTATTGACGTGGGGGAGAGCATCCCCAAGACAGATGCAAGTGTAAAGAGTTCATTTGTTTCAGGTGCAATAGGAAGGGCCACGTACAAGCCAGAGGCAGAGCCAAACAGACTGTGCCTAGTTCCCAGAAAAACACAAGGACTCCAGGCTTGAGATTTCTTTTTGCTCTGAGTGCCTGTGGAGATTACAAGGCCGGAGAAGGGGGATTGCTGTGTTTTGTCTTTATCTTGTCCATAGGTCAGTGGGCAGGTGCTGGCGAAGGCAGGAGGAGTGAACACCTGTCTGATATCACAGGTAAGTGACTGCAGGTGAGTCTCTCTTCAACCTTTCTGACTATGGAAGTGAAGGCACGGAAGAGAAAGAGAAATTGCAGAAAGTAAAGATTAGTGAACAAGTAAAAACAAATTGAAAGTCCAAATTAAAGACGTTCTAATTAAATAAAATATGCAATCTTTTAGAGTTCAGCCTGTCCCTTACGTCCTCATCAAAAAGCTGAGGTAGAGTTGAAGCGATTCCAAGACTGAGGGATAGTTAAACGGTATGATTCTCTGAGTGGGCTGTGCCAATAGTCCTAGCTTTAAAACCAGACTGAACAGTGAGGATTTGTGGTGATTGCAAGTTGATCGTGAACAGAGCTGCCGAAATAGATAGATATCCTGTCCCTAGGATAGAAGAGCTTTACGCTAAACTGACAGGAGGCCTCAAATACACCAAATTGGACTTAAATCACGTGTACCAACAGCTTGAGCTGGAAGAAGACTTGAGGAAATTTGTCACCGTTAACAACACAAGAGCTGATTGCAACGTATGAGGTTACCTTTCGATATTTCATCTATCAGCGCACAATGGAAAGCCCCAGCAAGCGATTCCCAGAATGGTCGTGCATCTGGACAATGTCTCAGTAACAGGGATGTCACCTGAGGAGCATCGGGTCAATTTGGAGGAAGTCCTCAGGAGGTTGAAAGCAGCTGGTACCCATTTGAAAAGAGAAAAATATACTTTTCAGGCCGATGAGGTCACGTATTTGCGATTCAGAGTCGATCCAATGGGCTTGCTCCGACTGGAAGAAAAGGAAAAGGCAATAAAGGAGGTGACGGCACCAAAGAACGGAACAATGTCGAAGGCCTCTCGGAATGGGAAACTATTACCGCAACTTTTTGCCAAACTGATCCACCATTTTGACACGCTTGCACAGACTTCTAAAAAAATAATGCTGGCAATGGGAAAATTCTGAGAGAAAAGTCTTGAACCAAGTGAAACAGGTTCTGCAATCATCTTCCTACTCGTCCATTTTGACCCAGGCAAGGATAATAGTGACGTGTGATGCATTGCTTTA
Source organism: Mustelus asterias (assembly GCF_964213995.1). NCBI lineage: Eukaryota > Metazoa > Chordata > Chondrichthyes > Carcharhiniformes > Triakidae > Mustelus > Mustelus asterias. The sequence continues at coordinate 6,235 of NW_027594556.1, read as the reverse complement.
TGGCATAGGTGCCACGCTTTCAGATAAAATGGAAGATGGCATGGAGCGGGCGGTCGCTTTTGCTTCCAGGATCTTAGCAAATGACGTGAGCAAATTTTCACCTTGACAAAGATTTTTGAATTGATTTTATTTTATTTATTATTGTCACATGTATTAACATACAGTGAAAAGTATTGTTTCTTGCGCGCTATTGGCTAGCTGTAAGAAGACAGAGGGTGGTGGTTGATGGGAAATATTCATCCTGGAGTTCAGTTACTAGTGATGTACCGCAAGGATCTGTTTTGGGGCCACTGCTGTTTGTCATTTTTATTAATGACCTGGATGAGGGCGTGGAAGGATGGATTAGTAAATTTGCGGATGACACTAAAGTCGGTGGAGTTGTGGACAGTGCGGAAGGATGTTGCAGGTTACAGAGGGACATAGATAAGCTGCAGAGCTGGGCTGAGAGGTGGCAAATGGAGTTTAATGCGGAAAAGTGTGAGGTGATTCACTTTGGAAGGAGTAACAGGAATACAGAGTACTGGGCTAATGGTAAGATACTTGGTAGTGTGGATGAGCAGAGAGATCTCGGTGTCCATGTGCATAGATGCCTGAAAGTTGGCACCCAGGTTGGTAGGGTCGTTAAGAAGGCGTACGGTGTGTTAGCTTTTATTGGTAGAGGGATTGAGTTTCGGAGCCAGGAGGTCATGTTGCAGCTGTACAAAACTCTGGTGCGGCCGCATTTGGAGTATTGCGTACAGTTCTGGTCGCCGCATTATAGGAAGGATGTGGAAGCATTGGAAAGGGTGCAGAGGAGATTTACCAGGATATTGCCTGGTATGGTGGGAAGGTCTTATGAAGAAAGGCTGAGAGACTTGAAGCTGTTTTCGTTAGAGAGAAGAAGGTTAAGAGGTGACTTAATAGAGGCATACAAGATGATCAGAGGATTAGATAGGGTGGACAGTGAGAGCCTTTTTCCTCGGATGGTGATGGCTAGCACGAGGGGACATAGCTTTAAATTGAGGGGTGATAGATATAGGACAGATGTCAGAGGTAGGTTCTTTACTCAGAGAGTAGTAAGGGCGTGGAATGCCCTGCCTGCAACAGTATTAAGGGCATTTAAATGGTCATTGGATAAACATATGGATGATATTGGAATAGTGTAGGTTAGATGGGCTTTAGATTGGTTTCACTGGTCGGCGCAACATCGAGGGCCGAAGGGCCTGTATTGCGCTGTAATGTTCTATGTTCTATACGGACAAAGCATACTGTTCATAGAGAAGGAAACGCGAGAGTGCAGAATGTAGTGTTACAGCCTTGGCTAGGGTGTAGAGAAAGATCAACTTAATGCAAGGTAAGTCCATTCAAAAGTGTGACAGCAGCAGGGAAGAAGCTGTTCTTGAGTCAATTGGTACATGACCTCAGACTTTTGTATCTTTTTCTGACGGAAGAAGGTGGAAGAGAGAATGTCTGGGGTGCGTGGGGTCCTTAATTATGCTGGCTGCTTTACTGAGGCAGCGGGAAGTGTAGACAGAGTCAATATATAGGAGGCTGGTTTACGTGATGGATTGGGCTACATTCACAACCTTTTCTTGTGGTCTTGGGCAGAGCAGGAGCCATACCAAGCTGTGTTACAACCAGAAAGAATGCTTTCGATGGTGCATCTGTAAAAGTTGGTGACAGTCGTAGCTGACATGCCAAATTTCCTTAGTCTTCTGAGAAAGTCGAGGCATGGAGGGACCAGGACAGGTTGTTGGTGATTTGGACACCTAAAAACTTGAAGCTTTCGACCCTTTCTACTTCGTCCCCATTGACGTAGACAGGGGCATGTTCTCCTCTATGCTTCCTGGTCGATGACAATCTCCTTCATTTTGTTGACATTGAGGGAGAGATTATTGTCGCTGTGCCAGTTCACCAGATTCTCTATCTCATTCCTGTACTCTGTCTCGTCATTATTTGAGATTCAACCCACTACGGTGGTGTCATCAGCAAATTTGAAAATCGAGTTGGAGGGGAATTTGGCCGCACAGTCATTGGTGTATAAGGAGTATAGTAGGGGGCTGAGAACACAGCCTTGTGGGGCACTGGTGTTGAGGATGATCATGGAGGAGGTGTTGTTGCCTATCCTTATTGACTGTGATCTGTGGGTTAGGAAGTTCAGGATCCAGTCGCAGAGGGAGGAGCCGAGCCCCAGGCCACAGAGTTTGGAGAATCATAGAAGAATCATAGAAACCCTACAGTACAGAAAGAGGCCATTCGGCCCATCGAGTCTGCACCGACCACAATCCCACCCAGGCCCTATCCCCATATCCCTACATATTTACCCACTAATCCCTCTAACCTACACATCTCAGGACACTAAGGGCAATTTTTAGCATGGCCAATCAACCTAACCCGTACATCTTTGGACTGTGGGAGGAAACCGGAGCACCCGGAGGAAACCCACGCAGACACGAGGAGAATGTGCAAACTCCACACAGACAGTGACCCGAGCCGGGAATCGAACCCAGGTTGCTGGAGCTGTGAAGCAGCAGTGCTAACCACTGTGCTACCGTGCCGCCCGATGAGTTTCGTAGGGGTAATGGTGTTGAAGGCTGAGCTGTAGTCGTTGAATAGGAGTCTGACAGAGGTGTCCTTGTTATCTCGGTGTTCCAGGGTTGAGTGCAGGGCCAGGGAAATGGCATCTGCTGCGGACCTGTTGTGGCGATAGGCAAACTGTAGTGGATCCAGGCAATCCGGGAGGCTGGAATTGATTCGTGCCATGACTAACTTTTTGAAGCACTTCATAATGATGGATGTCAGAGCCACTGGCTGATAGTCATTAAGACACGCTGCTTGGCCTTTCTTTGGTACCGGGATGATGCACCTTTGAAGCAGACAGAGACCTCAGGTTGGTGTAAAGAGAGGTTGAAGATGTCTGTGAATATCCCCGCCAGCTGATCCACACAGGATCTGAGTGCTCATCCGGGCCCCCCATCCGGGCCAATCTAAAGAGAGTCTAGCAGTCATACATACCATCAGGAAATACCACCAACATCTTTACGTTGGCCATTTCACCATCAATTCATACAACAGGCCGTTACTAGGGCTGTTCCACATAGATAAACCAGTTCCACCAATCACATTGGCCAGAATACAAAGATGGGCCTCACTGTTAGCTGCTTATTGTTACACTTTTTAACACAGCCCAGGGACACAGATCTCCAATGTCGATGCTCTGAGTCAGTCTCCACTTCCACAGACGGTATCTTCACCACCCGTTTCACAAGATAGAATTTTCTGGACACTGGGTGCACAGCAAGAGGTGGACGCAGAGGGACCCGGTTTTATCCAAGGTTAAAAGAATGGTTTTAACTGGCTGTTGGCTTCACAAACCCAAACAAGTCTGGCCCGACCCACAGCGTAGGGTTGATATAAGCTGTGAAGACCAGGTGCTTTTGTGGGGGAGCCGAGTGATAGTCTCACCCCCGGGGCAGCAACCACTCCCCCAAGAGCTGCACTGCACATCCTGGCCAGACCAAGGTGAAGATCATAGAATCATACAGTGCAGAAGAGGCCCTTCGGCCCATCGAGTTTGCACCAATGTTGGCCAGGAGCTACATTTGGTGACCAGCGATGGACAAGGAGATAGAGCATGTTGTCAACTCTCGTCAACATTGCCCAAACACAGCAGACTGTTCCGCCCCGAGCAAACGTACACCCCTAGGAGTGACCCAGTGACTCTGAGAGTGACCGGTCACCCTGAGAGTGACCCGGTCACCCTGAGAGTGACCATGTGACTCTGGGAGTGACGCGGTCAAATTTTCACAATAGATGACATACCGGACGGAGGTGGTTGTTTCTGGCAATGGAACCGCTTTCGCAGCCACTCCAGCTCCAGGAAATTGCCCTCCTGTTTGGTGAGGCCGTACAGATTGGGTCAATCTCTGGCACTCGGCAGCATCACGTCCTCTGTCCTCCTGGAAGGGAAAACCAGACTCCATCAATAGTACTCCCTGTCCCTGAAGGTCCATTTAAACACCCCCCTCACACCCCACCCCCAGGGTCAGTTGGCAGGATCCCATATCATGGCCACTGACCCTGGCTGGTGACCTCTGCACCAACCTTTCTGGTTCAGGTTGGTGGCATTGCTTGCCATCACTGAGAATGAGAGCTTCCTGCCTGGCACCACCAGGACTCCTCATCGGGGAGGGCAATGTGCCCATCCGGCTTGTCCTCCCACCTCCCTCACCACCAGCTGGTGAGGCCATGGCGCAGCACAATTACTGGAACCTCTCTCAGCCTCACCCACAGTTCCTGGCAGATTTCAGGGGATGACCATCCTCCCCCCCCCCCCGCCCCCCCCCCTCCCCCCCCCTCCCCCCCCCTCCCCATCGGACCTGACACCCAAAACATTCCCACCCCCACCCGTACGTACTGAACAGCCAATCAGCAGTCACAATGGCCAGGTCTTAGCCGACCAGCCAGTGTAATATTGTGTGAACATAATATCCATTTCCAGCCCTGCCGACTTCCCACACATTCTGAAAGTCAATTCAAGCCTCGAATTAGGGACATAAGTTGAAAACAATGGGTTTCCTATATAGGCTGAGATGAGGAGAATATGTTTCTTTCGGAGGGTGGTTAGTTTACGGAACGTTTCCACAGAGCAGTGGAGTCTGAATCTACTCGAGACCGGGTTACACAGAGTTCTGATTGACAATGGAGGGGTCGAGAGCAGGAAAGGGACAAGAAAATGGAATTGGGGTTCCCATCTGTTTAGCTATGATCCTATTGAATGGCAGAGTGGGTTTGAGGGGCCGAGAGGCCTCCTCCTGCTCCTAGTCCTTATGTTTTCGTGTTCTGCCCAAAGTCTAACTGTTAATGATATTGTGTCACCTTGTATACAACTTTATTATTTATTTATGTAAGCCAGGTGTCTATTTAGTGCAACTTGGGTCATTTTAATATTGGGATCCTCCACTTTGTTCAATTTAATTTTAATGCTTTGAATCTAATTAATTACTGATTATTTAAATATTTATTCTTATACATAAATCAACATCCCAGTGAGGTGACTTAGTGACAATATTCTTATTCTAATGAACCTCCAATTAACTGATAAGGGACCATGGGAAATTCATTTTTCATTGAACATTTCCTATTCACAAATCTATGGTCAGAATTTTCACATTTACATCATTTGGATGTAAATATTGTTGTAAGAATATTTCTCCGCGTAAAGGTTCTCCATCAAGGCTTTTTGCTAAATCACTCAGAATTCTTTCTGAAACAGATTTCAGATACAAATTTATTTTCAGTAATTGAAATTTCTAATGTCCAAAACAATGTTTGAAACAACATTTTAAAAAGTCCCAAAAAGTACAAACTTCATGACATAATAAAATTCACCAACAAGATGTTTTGTGTCTATCAAAACCTTAATTAAAAGCTTTATTTGATGGCTGAACCCATCTCATTATATTCTATGGTATTGAGCTGAGGCTAGAGGTTCCTTCAGGGAGTCAGTCTGGTTTGCCAGTTGACAGCACAGAAAGGTTAAATGGACCCACTGGAGAAATTCATAGAATCACAGAATAGAACCATAGAACCCTGCAGTGCAGAAGGAGACTATTCGGTCCATTCAGTCTGCACCGACTCTCTACAGAGCATCTTACCCAAAATCTTTGCCCCGCCATATCCTTGTAACCCCACACATTTAGCTTGGCCAATCCACCTAACCCGCCCATCTTTGGAGTGTGAAAGGAAACCGGAGCGCCCGGAGGAAACCCACACAGACACGGAGAACATGCAAAACCCCACACAGACAGTGACCCAAATCGGGAATCGAACCCAGGCACGGTGACCAATGTTAACCACCTGGGTTAGTGCCTGGACAAAGACCACTCCCTCCCCACCCTGTCCAGAAGCCAACACATTAAGAGAAAGTCACACGTTGAAAACATTGTTCTTGTTGCAGAGGGGATTGAGAAGATTATTCCTTCAAACAGCGGTCCAAAGCAGCATACTGTATCACATTACCACAGGAACAGTAGGATTTCACTCAGGTTCTCGAGCTTATTATTGCCAGAACATTAGCTGAGTTTCTGGATTAATAGTCTAGTGATAATACCACCAGGCCAACGCCTTCCCACTCCCCATCCCAGTAAATAAAAGCAAGATACTGGAAATCAGAAATAAAACATTCTGGATAAACTCAGCAGATCTGGCAGCGTCTGTGGAGAGAGAAACAGGCGAGAACTTTATGTCCAATGTG
>NW_027594555.1:0-16074 GCF_964213995.1 Mustelus asterias | reverse complement strand
GGCCCAAAACTGCTCACAATTCTCCAAATGGGGTCTGACCAGAGTCTGTCAGGGTCACGTAGAGGGAGCTTTACTCTGTATCTAACCCCGTGCTGTACCTGTCCTGGGAGTGTTTGATGGGGACAGTGCAGAGTGAGCTTTACTCTGTATCTAACCCCGTGCTGTACCTGTCCTGGGAGTGTTTGATGGGGGACAGTGTAGAGGGAGCTTTACTCTGTATCTAACCCCGTGCTGTACCTGTCCTGGGAGTGTTTGATGGGGACAGTGTAGAGGGAACTTTACTCTGTATCTAACCCCGTGCTGTACCTGTCCTGGGAGTGTTTGATGGGGGACAGTGTAGAGGGAGCTTTACTCTGTATCTAACCCCGTGCTGTACCTGTCCTGGGAGTGTTTGATGGGGACAGTGTAGAGGGAACTTTACTCTGTATCTAACCCCGTGTTGTACCTGTCCTGGGAGTGTTTGATGGGGGACAGTGTAGAGGGAGCTTTACTCTGTATCTAACCCCGTGCTGTACCTGTCCTGGGAGTGTTTGATGGGGACAGTGTAGAGGGAGCTTTACTCTGTATCTCACCCCGTGCTGTACCTGTCCTGGGAGTGTTTGATGGGGGACAGTGTAGAGGGAGCTTTACTCTGTATCTAACCCCGTGCTGTACCTGTCCTGGGAGTGTTTGATGGGGACAGTGTAGAGGGAGCTTTACTCTGTATCTCACCCCGTGCTGTACCTGTGCTGGGAGTGTTTGATGGGGGACAGTGTAGAGGGAGCTTTACTCTGTATCTCACCCCGTGCTGTACCTGTGCTGGGAGTGTTTGATGGGGGACAGTGTAGAGGGAGCTTTACTCTGTATCTAACCCCGTGCTGTACCTGTCCTGGGAGTGTTTGATGGGGACAGTGTAGAGGGAGCTTTACTCTGTATCTAACCCCGTGCTGTACCTGTCCTGGGAGTGTTTGATGGGGACAGTGTAGAGGGAGCTTTACTCTGTATCTAACCCCGTGCTGTACCTGTCCTGGGAGTGTTTGATGGGGACAGTGTAGAGGGAGCTTTACTCTGTATCTAACCCCGTGGTGTACCTGTCCTGGGAGTGTTTGATGGGGGACAGTGTAGAGGGAGCTTTACTCTGTATCTCACCCCGTGCTGTACCTGTCCTGGGAGTGTTTGATGGGGGACAGTGTAGAGGGAGCTTTACTCTGTATCTAACCCCGTGCTGTACCTGTCCTGGGAGTGTTTGATGGGGGACAGTGTAGAGGGAGCTTTACTCTGTATCTAACCCCGTGCTGTACCTGTCCTGGGAGTGTTTGATGGGGACAGTGTAGAGGGAGCTTTACTCTGTATCTAACCCCGTGCTGTACCTGTCCTGGGAGTGTTTGATGGGGACAGTGTAGAGGGAGCTTTACTCTGTATCTAACCCCGTGCTGTCCCTGTCCTGGGAGTGTTTGATGGGGGACAGTGTAGAGGGAGCTTTACTCTGTATCTAACCCCGTGCTGTACCTGTCCTGGGAGTGTTTGATGGGGACAGTGTAGAGGGAGCTTTACTCTGTATCTAACCCCGTGGTGTACCTGTCCTGGGAGTGTTTGATGGGGGACAGTGTAGAGGGAGCTTTACTCTGTATCTAACCCCGTGGTGTACCTGTCCTGGGAGTGTTTGATGGGGACAGTGTAGAGGGAGCTTTACTCTGTATCTAACCCCGTGGTGTACCTGTCCTGGGAGTGTTTGATGGGGGACAGTGTAGAGGGAGCTTTACTCTGTATCTAACCCCGTGCTGTACCTGTCCTGGGAGTGTTTGATGGGGGACAGTGTAGAGGGAGCTTCACTCTGTATCTAACCCGATATTGGGTACAATTCCGCGAACGGGGTTAGAGAGGCACAGCGGACGTTGCTTTTTAATACAAAAAAACCCAATCATTTATTGCACAAAGAAAAATTAAATACAAAAAGAGATTTGGAGAGAAGGAAACGTAACAGACCGTCCCGCTGTGGCGCGCAGCTCCGGTTCACAGGCCGCGGAGGGGGCTGTTCCCATCCTTTGCTCCCCAGTCTCTGCTCGCTCTCTGCCCAGGGCTCCTCCTCTCTGCTGTTTCAGTCTGTCTTGTCCGTCCGCTGGTGTGGACCAGGGGAGTTGGCCGTGTTTCCCACGCCCCGGGTCGGAGAGAGGGTGAATTGAGGGAGAGTGTGTCAGGTACCCGGGGGGGGAATGTGCAGACCGCAGGGGGGGGGGGTGGGGGGAGAGGGAGCAGGGCTGGGGATTGAGGGTCTCCCTGTGTCGCAGACTCGGTGATGAATGGTTCTAACGCAGGCTGCTGCTGCTACTTGGCTGGGAGCTGCTCAGGCCCGGGTGTTCCGGACTGTGACGGTTCTAAAAGGACACAAAAAAAAGGGGAAAGTCCAACAGAAGATGCCTGTCTGTCGCTGGAGATCCCAGACGCAAATCCGCTCACCCCCCTCCAAATCACAGATAGACCGACCCAGTACCCCCCCTTCACAGATAGACCAACCCAGTACCCGTACCCCCCCTCCCCCCCATCACAGATAGACTGACCCAGTACTCCCCCCCCCCCCCCCCCACCGATAGGCCGACCTAGTACCCCCCCCCTTCACAGAGACCAACCCAGTACCCGCACCCCCCCTCCTCCCCCCATCAGCAATAGCCTGACCCAGTACCCCCCCCACCCCCGTCACTGATAGGCCGACCCAGTCCCTCCCCCATCACAGATAGACTGACCAGATAGACTGACCCAGTCCACCGCCCCCCCCCCCCCCCCCCCCACCCCACCACCCCCCGGTCACAGATAGACTGACCCAGTTCTTTCCCTCACAGATAGATTGACCCAGTACCCCCCACACCCCCGTCACCGATAGACTGACCCAGTCGCCCCCCCTCCCGCCCCACCAGATAGACTGACCGAGTCTCCTCCCACTCCACTCCCCCCACCACCCCGGGTCACAGATAGACTGACCCGTTCCCCCCTCCCCCGCCCCCCCAGTCACCGAGGGGATGACCCTCGACTCCCCCCCCCCCCCCCATAGTCACCAAGGGTATGACCCTCGACCCTCGACCCCCTCAGTCACCGAGGGGATGACCCTCGACCCCCCCAGTCACCGAGGGGATGACCCTCGACCCCCCCAGTCACCAAGGGGATGACCCTCGACCTCCCCCAGTCACCGAGAGGATGACCCTCGACCCCCCCAGTCACCGAGGGGATGACCCTCGACCCCCTCCCCTCAGTCACCAAGGGGATGACCCTCGACCCCCCTCCCCTCAGTCACCGAGGGGATGACCCTCGACCCCCCCAGTCACCGAGGGGATGACCCTCGACCCCCTCAGTCACCGAGAGGGTGACCCTCGACCCCCTCAGTCACCGAGGGGATGACCCTCGACCCCCCCAGTCACCGAGGGGATGACCCTCGACCCCCTCAGTCACCGAGAGGGTGACCCTCGACCCCTCACCTTTTTTTTCTTCTTCTCTTTCTTTTCTTCTTCCGATCCGGATCATCGTCCTTCTTCTTCTTCTTCTTCTTGTGATCGGAGTCGGAGGGAGTTTCTGCGGGAGGGGGCGGGGGGGGGGGAAACAAGATGGAATTTAAATAAAGACAACCCATTGGAGCAAAGTCCTCCTCTATCCCACAATCCATTTCCCCTGGCTGGTGAGGATGGGAGTCATGATGTGGAGGTGCCGGCGTTGGACTGGGGTGAACACAGTAAGAAGTCTCACAACACCAGGTTAAAGTCCAACAGGTTTATTTGGTAGCAAAAGCCACTAGCTTTCGGAGCGCTGCTCCTTCGTCAGATGAGTGGGAGTTCTGTTCACACTTGGCTATCAGTCTCTGCTCAGCGACTCTGCGCTGTTGTGCATCGTGAAGGCCGCCTTGGAGAACGCTTACCCGAAGATCAGAGGCCGAATGCCCGTGACTGCTGAAGTGCTCCCCAACAGGAAGAGAACAGTCTTGCCTGGTGATTGTCGAGCGGTGTTCATTCATTCATTGTCGTAGCGTCTGCATGGTTTCCCCAATGTACCATGCCTCGGGACATCCTTTCCTGCAGCGTATCAGGTAGACAACGTTGGTGACACACGACAGCGCAGAGTCGCTGAGCAGAAACTGATGGCCAAGTTCCGCACACATGAGGACGGCCTAAACCGGGATCTTGGGTTCATGTCACACTATTTGTAACCCCCACGACTTGCCTGGGCTTGCAAAATCTCACTAACTGTCCTGTCTGGAGACAATACACATCTCTTTAACCTGTGCTTAACGCTCTCTCCACTCACATTGTCTGTACCGTTAAGACTTGATTACCTGTAAAGACTCGCATTCCAACCATTATTCTGTAAATTGAGTTTGTGTCTTTATATGCCCTGTTTGTGAACAGAACTCCCACTTACCTGATGAAGGAGCAGCGCTCCGAAAGCTTGTGTGGCTTTTGCTACCAAATAAACCTGTTGGACTTTAACCTGGTGTTGTGAGACTGGTGAGGACAGGGCAGACTCCTCCTGTATCCCACAATCCATTTCCCTGCCCAGTGAGGATGGGGCAGACTCCTCCTGTATCCCACAATCCATTTCCCCTGCCCAGTGAGGGTGGTCATGATGTGGAGATGCCGGCGTTGGACTGGGGTAAACACAGTAAGAAGTTTAACAACACCAGGTTAAAGAGTTAAACTTTAAACCTGGTGTTGTTAAACTTCTTACAGTGAGGGTGGGGCAGACTCTTCATGTATCCCACAATCCATTTCCCCTGCCCAGTGAGGGTGGGGCAGAATCCTCCTGTATCCCACAATCCATTTCCCCTGCCTGGTGAGGGTGGGGCAGACTCCTCCTGTATCCCACAATCCAATGGGGACTGAGACATTAATTGCATTGGTCTTTCCCAAGGGGGAAGAGGTTACTGGGGTAAAGAGGAGGTTTGAGAGAGGCTGCGTGCACTGAAACCTCGGGAGGCACGGGACCGGATCAGATGCTTCCGAGGATACTGAGGGAAGGGAGGGTGGAAACTGGCCACCATAGAAATGTCAACCTGACTAAATCAGTGCTGGTTTGGGGAAATCAGCGTGGATTTGGGGGCAGACACACGAGGAGCTTGGGGTTTGTTGACGCGGTGACAGGGCTGATGAGAAGATAACTCTGGACTTTCAGGAGTCATCGGAGAAAGAGCCACACGACAGACTCCCAGCAAACCTCATGGAGGAAATGGGGCAGGCAGCAATGTAGCCCACCCCTACACCGGCACTGGGATGACTCCTCCTGTATCCCACAGTCCATTCCCCCCGACACCAGCACCGGGATGACTCCTCCTGTATCCCACAGTCCCTTGCTTTTGACCCACCTGGGGGCACAGGGTCCTGAGTGCGACTATGCTTGTGCTTGTGTTTGCTTTTCTTCTTCGGGGGCTGGATGTGCATCAATCGGTATTGTTCCGGCAGCTGGAGGGGACAGGAGAGAACGTGTTAGAGCGGCACAGCGAGAGAGAGAGGGGGGGGGGGGGGGGGGAGAAGAGGGAGACAGAGGGGGCGGGGGGGGGGGGAGATCAGAGCGAGTGACAGTGACAAGCACAGACACACACGTGTGAGAGAGTGCTGGTGAGAGTTTCGCTGCTCCCTCTCTGTGTGAGCAGGGCTCCTTACCGGGCCGGTGTGCAGTCGGAATCCGGTGAGCAGTGTGCCGGTCAGCAGGTTAAAGGAGTTTCCACAGATCGGGGGTTTCTCAATGAGGGAACGCAGGCTGCTGTTGTCCTGAGATCCCGGCATGTCAATCATTCCTGTATCGGGGAGAGAGGGTGGGGGAGGCGAGGCGGAGGGGAGAGAGGGGAGCGAGGGGGAGGGGAGAGAGGGGAGCGAGGGGGAGGGGGAGAGAGGGGAGCGAGGGGGAGGGGAGAGAGGGGAGCGAGGGGGAGGGGAGAGAGGGGAGCGAGGGGGAGGGGAGAGAGGGGAGCGAGGGGAGAGAGGGGAGCGAGGGGGAGGGGAGAGAGGGGAGCGAGGGGGAGGGGAGAGAGGGGAGCGAGGGGGAGGGGAGAGAGGGGAGCGAGGGGGAGGGGAGAGAGGGGAGCGAGGGGGAGGGGAGAGAGGGGAGCGAGGGGGAGGGGAGAGAGGGGAGCGAGGGGGAGGGGAGAGAGGGGAGCGAGGGGAGGGGAGAGAGGGGAGCGAGGGGGAGGGAGAGAGGGGAGCGAGGGGGAGGGGAGAGAGGGGAGCGAGGGGGAGGGGAGAGAGGGGAGCGAGGGGGAGGGGAGAGAGGGGAGCGAGGGGGAGGGGAGAGAGGGGAGCGAGGGGGAGGGGAGAGAGGGGAGCGAGGGGGAGGGGAGAGAGGGGAGCGAGGGGGAGGGGAGAGAGGGGAGCGAGGGGGAGGGGAGAGAGGGGAGCGAGGGGGAGGGGAGAGAGGGGGAGGGGAGAGAGGGGAGCGAGGGGGAGGGGAGAGAGGGGAGCGAGGGGGAGGGGAGAGAGGGGAGCGAGGGGGAGGGGAGAGAGGGGAGCGAGGGGGAGGGGAGAGAGGGGAGCGAGGGGGAGGGGAGAGAGGGGAGCGAGGGGGAGGGGAGAGAGGGGAGCGAGGGGGAGGGGAGAGAGGGGAGCGAGGGGGAGGGGAGAGAGGGGAGCGAGGGGGAGGGGAGAGAGGGGAGCGAGGGGGAGGGAGAGAGGGGAGCGAGGGGGAGGGGAGAGAGGGGAGCGAGGGGGAGGGGAGAGAGGGGAGCGAGGGGGAGGGGAGAGGGGAGCGAGGGGGAGGGGAGAGAGGGGAGCGAGGGGGAGGGGAGAGAGGGGAGCGAGGGGGAGGGGAGAGAGGGGAGCGAGGGGGAGGGGAGAGAGGGGAGCGAGGGGGAGGGGAGAGAGGGGAGCGAGGGGGAGGGGAGAGAGGGGAGCGAGGGGGAGGGGAGAGAGGGGAGCGAGGGGGAGGGGAGAGAGGGGAGCGAGGGGGAGGGGAGAGAGGGGAGCGAGGGGGAGGGGAGAGAGGGGAGCGAGGGGGAGGGGAGAGAGGGGAGCGAGGGGAGGGGAGAGAGGGGAGCGAGGGGGAGGGGAGAGAGGGGAGCGAGGGGGAGGGGAGAGAGGGGAGCGAGGGGGAGGGGAGAGAGGGGAGCGAGGGGGAGGGGAGAGAGGGGAGCGAGGGGGAGGGGAGAGAGGGGAGCGAGGGGGAGGGGAGAGAGGGGAGCGAGGGGGAGGGGAGAGAGGGGAGCGAGGGGGAGGGGAGAGAGGGGAGCGAGGGGGAGGGGAGAGAGGGGAGCGAGGGGGAGGGGAGAGAGGGGAGCGAGGGGGAGGGGAGAGAGGGGAGCGAGGGGGAGGGGAGAGAGGGGAGCGAGGGGGAGGGGAGCGAGGGGGAGGGGAGAGAGGGGAGCGAGGGGGAGGGGAGAGAGGGGAGCGAGGGGGAGGGGAGAGAGGGGAGCGAGGGGGAGGGGAGAGAGGGGAGCGAGGGGGAGGGGAGAGAGGGGGGGAGGGGAGAGGGGGGGGGAGGGGGAGGGGAGAGAGGGGAGCGAGGGGGAGGGGAGAGAGGGGAGCGAGGGGGAGGGGAGAGAGGGGAGCGAGGGGGAGGGGAGAGAGGGGAGCGAGGGGGAGGGGAGAGAGGGGAGCGAGGGGGAGGGGAGAGAGGGGAGCGAGGGGGAGGGGAGAGAGGGGAGCGAGGGGAGCGAGGGGGAGGGGAGAGAGGGGAGCGAGGGGGAGGGGAGCGAGGCAGGAGGGGGGACAGAAAGAGGAACAGAGAGCATGTGAGAGAGGGAGACACAGAGACACAAGAGAGTCCGAGATAGGGAAAGATGAATGGCCGCAGGGGGAATGGGACAGAGGCAGAGGGGAGAGAGTGTGGAGACAGTGTGGTTAGCCCAGTCGATTATAATATTATCACAGCCACAGCTCGGACTGGAATGTCCCGCCTCCCCACTCATTCCCCCGCGGATCAGGACTGGCCCCTGTTGTATATTATAGTCACAAATCCCAATGTACCAAATGACACAGAGAGAGGCAGCAGTGAGCAGCGCGGACCCGAGTGTCATAGAGTCACAGAGGTTTACAGCACGGAAACAGGCCCTTCGGCCCAACTTGTCCATGCCGCCCTTTTTTAAAAAAAACCCTAAGCTAATCCCAACTGCCCGCGTTTGGCCCATATCCCTCTTACCCATCGTACCCATGTAACTGTCTAAACGCTTTTTAAAAGATAAAATTGTACCCCGCCTCTACTACTACCTCTGGCAGCTTGTTCCAGACACTCACCACCCTCTGTGTGAAAAAATTGCCCCTCTGGACACTTTCGTATCTCTCCCCTCTCACCTTAAACCTGTGCCCTCTAGTTTTAGACTCCCCTACCTTTGGGAAAAGATATTGACTATCTAGCTGATCTGTGCCCCTCATTATTTTATAGATCTCTATAAGGTCACCCCTCAGCCTCCTACGCTCCAGAGAAAAAAGTCCCAGTCTATCCAGCCTCTCCTTATAACTCAATCCATCAAGTCCCGGTAGCATCCTAGTAAATCTTTTCTGCACTCTTTCTAGTTTAATAATATCCTTTCTATAATAGGGTGACCAGAACTGTACACAGTATTCCAAGTGTGGCCTTACCAATGTCTTGTACAACTTCAACAAGACGTCCCAACTCCTGTATTCAATGTTCTGACCAATGAAACTAAGCATGCCGAATGCCTTCTTCACCACTCTGTCCACCTGTGACTCCAGTTTCAAGGAGCTATGAACATGTTCCCCTGGATCTCTTTGTTCTGTAACTCTCCCCAATGCCCGACCATTAACTGAGTAAGTCCTGCCCTGGTTCGATCGACCAAAATGCATCACCTCGCATTTGTTTAAATTAAACTCCATCTGCCATTCGTCAGCCCACTGGCCCAATTGATCAAGATCCCGTTGCAATTGGAGATAACTTTCTTCACTGTCCACTCTGCCACCAATCTTGGTGTCATCTGCAAACTTACTAACCATGTCCCCTATATTCTCATCCAAATTATTAATATAAATGACAAATAACAGTGGGCCCAGCACTGATCCCTGAGGCACACCGCTGGTCACAGGCCTCCAGTTTGAAAAACAACCCTCGACAACCACCCTCTGGCTTCTGTCATCAAGCCAATTTTGTATCCATTTAGATACCTCACCCTGGATCCCGTGAGATTTAACCTTATGCAACAACCTACCATGTGGTACCTTGTCAAAGGCCTTGCTAAAGTCCATGTAGACAACATCAACTGCACTGCCCTCATCTACCTTCTTGGTTACCCCTTCAAAAAACTCAATCAAATTTGTGAGACATGATTTTCCACTCACAAAGCCATGCTGACTGTCCCTAATCAGTCCTTGCGTCTCTAAATGCCTGTAGATCCCTGTCCTCTCAAAATACCTTCCAACAACTTTACCCACCACAGATGTGAGGCTCACCGGCCTGTAGTTCCCAGGCTTTTCCCTGCAGCCCTTTTTAAACAAAGGCACAACATTTGCCACTCTCCAATCTTCAGACACCTCACCCGTCACCCGTGACTATCGATAATTCAAATATCTCTGCTAGGGGACCCACAATTTCCTCCCTAGCCTCCCACACTGTCCTGGGATACACTTCATCAGGTCCCGGAGATTTATCTACCTTGATGCGCTTTAAGACTTCCAGCACCTCTTTCTCTGTAATATGTACACTCCTCAAGACATCACTATTTATTTCCCCAAGTTCCCGAACATCCATGCTTTTCTCAACAGTAAATAGTGTTAGAGACATCACCACACACACCCACAACACAGCGGCAAATGCAGTCCAGCGCAGGGTTTGGAGCGAAAACAGAGAGTGAGTGAGGTGGTGTGCAGAGAACCAGGGGCCCAGGCACACAGATCATTCACACAGCACAAACAGCGAGACAGAGTGACCGGGAAGGCTGACAGAATGCCTGTCTTTATATCGAGGCCAATGTATCACAGCTTGGTCTGGGCTCCTGCTCTGCCCAAGACCGCAAGGAACTACAAAGGGTCGTGAATGTAGCCCAGTCCATCACTCAAACCAGCCTCCCATCCATTGACTCTGTCTACACTTCCCGCTGCCTCGGGAAAAGCAGCAGCATAATCAAGGACCCCACACACCCCGGACATTCTCTCTTCCACCTTCTTCCATCGGGAAAAAGATACAAAAGTCTGAGGTCACGTACCGACCGACTCAAGAACAGCTTCTTCCCTGCTGCTGTCAGACTTTTGAATGGACCGACCTCGCATTAAGTTGATCTTTCTCTACACCCGAGCTGTGACTGTAACACTACATTCTGCACCCTCTCCTTTCCTTCTCCCCTATGTACTCTATGAACGGTATGCTTTGTCTGTATAGCGCGCAAGAAACAATACTTTTCACTGTGACAATAATGAATCAAGTTAAAACGAGAGTAGCAGATGCCATGTGTCAGCGTGGCAAGGCCCGGTTAGGCTGCAGCTGGAGTCACTGTGGGCAGTTCTAGACCTCACACCTTAGTGAGGAGATCAGTCCCTGGGGGGAATGCAGTGTAGATTCCCCATTGCTGCTGTGTTGAAGGCGACTTTCTCCGTACACACTGCCCGTGAGGGGCGCCGTGTACGACTAACAGAATGTTGTGAATCAGAGTCCAAAACGAACACACACCCAAATCCGTTCACCCATCTCCCTGTTCACCGACTCTCACTGACAGCCAGCAACACTGCCAATTTAAACATCAGCATCGTGTTCAAACTCCCCCTCACCTCACACCCCTCCCTATCTCTGTAACGTCCTCCAGCCCCTACACCCCTCCCTATCTCTGTAACCTCCTCCAGCCCCTACACCCCTCCCTATCTCTGTAACCTCCTCCAGCTCCGACACCCCTCCCTATCTCTGTAACCTCCTCCAGCCCCTACACCCCTCCCTATCTCTGTAACCTCCTCCAGCCCCTCCACCCCTCCCTATCTCTGTAACCTCCTCCAGCCCCTCCACCCCTCTCTATCTCTGTAACCTCCTCCAGCCCCTACACCCCCTCCCTATCTCTGTAACCTCCTCCAGCCCCTACACCCCTCTCTATCTCTGTAACCTCCTCCAGCACCTACACCCCCTCCCTATCTCTGTAATCTCCTCCAGCCCCTACACCCCTCCCTATCTCTGTAACCTCCTCAAGCCCCTACACCTCTCCCTATCTCTGTAACCTCCTCCAGCCCCGACACCCCTCCCTATCTCTGTAACCTCCTCCAGCACCTACACCCCTCCCTATCACTGTAACCTCCTCCAGCCCCTAAACCCTCCCTATCTCTGTAACCTGCTTCGGCCCCTACACCCCTCCCTATCTCTGTAACCTCCTCCATCCCCTACACCCCCTCCCTATCTCTGTAACCTCCTCCAGCCCCTACACCCCTCCCAACCTCTGTACCCTCCGAGATCTCTGCGCTCCTCCAATTCCGGCCTCTTGAGCAACCTCCCGATTTTAATCGCTCCGCCGTTGGCGGCCGTGCCTTCAGCTGCCCGGTGAGGGGTCCCTGAGCTCTGGAATTCCCTCCCTAAAATCACCCGGCCCCTCCGATTACTCCTGGACCCGTACCTGGCAGGTCCGGCAGGAAGTTACTCAGTTTATCCTTAACCTTCTTCCCACAGAACTTATTGTAGGCGTGTTCCAGGCTGTAGTGAGTGATGAGATTGGTGCTTCCACTCAGGTCTGTGCCCTCTGCAACACAATTTAAAACCAAATCAGAAATTGCCATCAGTTATATCAATTCTGCGCACATCGGGACTCGGAAATATGCCCCAAATATTTGCCGGAAATCCAATTCCATCACAGCTCTGAATTACCCGGATTAACATCAGGACAGATACAGTCAGTAACACAGGGTGCTGGGGGAGAGGGGTTACTGAGTGTCAGTGTGAGGGAGCTGGATTATCAGTACAGATATGAGATAAATCACAGGCAGTCTGAGTGAGTCTCGCCGCTGATAAAAAATACAGAAACATTTGCTGGCATGAACTGGTGCAGCAACAATAATCTCTCCCTCAATGTTCGTAAAACGATGGAGATAATCATCGACTTCAGGAAGTGTAAAGGAAAACATGCCCCTGTCTACATCAATGGGGACAATGTGGAAACGGTCGAGAGCTTCAGGTTTCTAGGTGTCCAGATCACCAACCTGTCCTGGTCCCTCCATGCTATAATTAAGAAAGCCCCACCAATGCCTCTACTTCCTCAGGAGACTAAGGACATTTGGCGTGTCAGCTCCGACTCTCACCAACTTTTACAGATGCACCATGGAAAGCATTCTTTCTGGTTGTATCACAGCTTGGTCTGGGCTCCTGCTCTGCCCAAGACCGCAAGGAACTACAAAGGGTCATGAATGTAGCCCAATCCATCACGCAAACCAGCCTCCCATCCATTGACTCTGTCTACACTTCCCGCTGCCTCGGGGAAAAGCAGCCAGCATAATCAAGGATCCCACACACCCCGGACATTCTCTCTTCCACCTTCTTCCGTCGGGAAAAAGATACAAAAGTCTGAGGTCACGTACCAACCGACTCAAGAACAGCTTCTTCCCTGCTGCTGTCAGACTTTTGAATGGACCTACCTTACATTAAGTTGATCTTTCTCTACACCCTCGCTGTGACTGTAACACTACATTCTGCACCCTCTCCTTTCCTTCTCCCCTCTGTACTCTATGAACGGTATGCTTTGTCTGTATAGCGTGCAAGAAACAATACTTTTCACTGTATATCAATACAGCCCCAATTGCTGGCTCAATAATTCTAGCTCCAGTATTACTAAAACTATGGCTATGGAATAATACATATTATTATACTTAATCCCCTCACCAAGGAAATAGCTTATCCATTTCTAATTTTAGCTGAGGTGTTTTAATAATGAGGTGCAATTCATAGAATCACTACAGTGCAGAAAGAGGCCATTCGGCCCTTCGACCACAATCCCACCCAGGTCCTATCCCCCATAACGCCATGTATTTACCCTAGCTAGTCCCCCTGACACTAAGGGTCAAGTTAGCATGGCCAATCCACCTAACCAGCATGTCTTTGGGCACTAATGGACAATTTTAGCATGGCCAATCCCCCTAACCCACACATCTTTGGACTGTGGGAGGAAATCGGAGCACCCGGAGGAAACCCACGCAGACACGGGGAGAACGTGCAGACTCCACACAGAACAGTGACCCAAGCCGGGGATCGATCCCGGGTCCATAACTCAGAGGTGGTGCTCCTGCGTAACGGCTGCCCTCCTGGGTGGCAGCGAGAGGGTCACGGGTTTGGACAGTGCTCCCCGAGGAGCCTTGGCATCCTTGTTGAACAGTTCACCCCGCTGCCACCATGTGCCATTGGCAGGGCACGTGTCCATTTGAATGAACCCTCTCCTGGGCCGCAGAAGGGGTCAAGGTTCAGCGTCTGACCCACCCGCCAACTGGGGGCCGAGCAGCCGGCCGGACAGCGGGAAGTCCAGGAATCCCCCTGTCAACTGGACTGGAACCCCAAGTAGGTCAGAGCTGAGATTGGCACCCTGTGACGTCACAGTCCATAGCCCCTCCTCTCCCCTCCCCATTGGTCATTCCCCTGCGTCACTCAAATGCGTTCCCCTTCCCATTGGCCGACCGCAACGTCAATCAGTCCCCCACTTCATTACTCAGCCCTATAACGTCACAATGCCCATGTCCCGCCCCCCCTCGCCACGCCCATTGGTCGCCGCCCGCCGCCCATCGGAGGCGCTCCGGCATTCCCATTGGTCGAGTGCGCCGTCACTCACCTGGCAGTTCCCTCATGACGTAGAAGGGCTCGTTCAGAACCCCGCCCCCCGCGCCGCCTGTTTTCCGCAGCGTTTCCTCCGGCCCGCCCGAGCCCGCCGCCGCCGGCACCACCACCACCGGCAGCTGCTGCAGCTGCTTGGCGAAAGAGCTCATGGCCGGTGAGGCCGTGCCGAGGAGGGAAGGGTCGCTCTGAGAGAATAGGGTGTTGATGGCGTCCATGGTGGGCCCAACTCCTCCAGCACCGTCTCCTTCACTTTCCCGGCGCCATTTTCCTTTTCCTTTCGTGGTGGCGGCGGGGGACAGTTGACGCCATGACGTCAGAACGCTTTGATTGACGTGGCACTGCAGCCAATCACAATCCGCAGGGTGGGTGCGGGAGGCAAAGATCCTGACCAATCGCAGGATCCCCCAGTTCGGAAACGCCCCGGAAAGGGGGGGCGGGAGCACATCTGGACCAATCAGAGGGTGATGGGGCTGTTGACGGGCATGTGTGGCAGCCAATCAACATCATGGGAAAGGGCTGATTGACGTTGCGCTGGCCCAATGACCGGGAAGGGGGGCGGGACTGGAATGGAATGACCAATCAGGGTCGCATATAGCCGGCATTGGCCAATCAGGGTCGCTCGTGGGTGGCTTGCAGCGGGCGGCCAACCGTTGAAGGGCGGCGCTCTTGATTGACGTGGGCCTCACCCAATGAACGTCGGTCCCCACCCAAGCCTGATTGACGTCCGCCAGGTCCAATCAGCAGCCTGAAAGCGGGGGGGGGGGGGGGGCGGAGAAGCGTAGTTGTAGGCGGGCTCTCTCTATACCCAGCCAATCAGCGTCGTGATCCTCTGCGGATTGACGTGGGCTCTAGTCAATCGGCGCTAAGGACGGCATGATTGACGTGGCTGGCACCCAATCAGCACCAAGGGGCTTCGAGGTGAAGCGGCCAATGGGATGTGGAGATGTTTCTTCATCGCCCGCCCCTCCGCCGTGTTGTCGGCCCCGATTGGCTGAGCCGGCTGCCGATCAGGGGCGATGGCAGCCAATGGTGGTGGTAGGGGGCGGGGAATGGGCGCGGTTGTCATTGGCTCAACTCCAAGGCCCTGGAGCTGGTCAATAAAAAAATAAAAATTAAAACTAATGAAATAAAAACTTATCCCGGGGTTAATAATAAAAACACCCACTGTGTTCACAATGCTGAGGGGGCGGTTACTTCCTTTTAAATGGAACTTTTATATAAGACATAATGCAGACCTTGACCTTCGGCCGTGACCTTGTGACGGACGTGCGGATGGACCAATTGGAGACACTCCGAGCAGGCGGGGGGCGGGACCGGAAGCGGGGGCGGCCAATGGGGGGGCGCGGGGCGGGGCGCCGGGCGGGCGGTCGCCATGGTGACGCGGCCTAGCCGGGCCCCCGGAGCCTGCGGCCGCTGTTGGGAGTGGGCGCCATGGCCATCGTCACCCCGCTGCTGGCCTTCCTGTGCCACCTGCCCCGCTTCTCGCGCTGGCTGCTCCGCCCCTACTACCTGGCCTCGGCCGCCCTCAGCCTGGCCTTCCTGGCCGCCCGCAAGCTGCCGCCGCTCTGCCGCAGCCTCCCCAGCGACAGGGAGGACGGCAACCCGTGTGACTTCGACTGGGTGAGGGGGGGGGGGGGATCGGGGGGGTGAGGGGGGGGGGGGGGGGGGGATCGGGGGGGTGAGGGGGGGGGGGGGGGGGGATCGGGGGGTGAGGGGGGGGGGGGGGGGGATCGGGGGGGTGAGGGGGGGGGGGGATCGGGGGGGTGAGGGGGGGGGGGGGGATCTGGGGGGTGAGGGGGGGGGGGGATCTGGGGGGTGAGGGGGGGGGGGGGATCTGGGGGGTGAGGGGGGGGGGGGGATCTGGGGGGGGGGGGGGGGGGGATCTGGGGGGTGAGGGGGGGGGGGGGATCTGGGGGGGGGGGGGGGGGGATCTGGGGGGGGGGGGGGGATCTGGGGGGTGAGGGGGGGGGGGATCTGGGGGGTGAGGGGGGGGGGGGGGATCTGGGGGGGGGGGGGGGGGGATCTGGGGGGGGGGTGGGGGGGGGGGATCTGGGGGGGGGGGGGGGGGGATCTGGGGGGGGGGGGGGATCTGGGGGGGGATCTGGGGGGGTGGACTGATCCGGGGGGGGGGGATCTGGGGGGGGGGGGATCTGGGGGGGGGGGGGGGATCTAGCATCGTCGGGGGGGGGGGGGGGGGGGATCTGGGGGGGGGGGGGGGGGGGGATCTGGGGTGGTGGTTGGTGGGGGGGGGGGGATCTGGGGGGGGGGGGGGATCTGGGGGGGGGGGATCTGGGGGGGGGGGGGATCTGGGGGGGGGGGGGATCTGGGGGGGGGGGGGGATCTGGGGGGGGGGGGGGGGGGATCTGGGGGGGGCGGATCTGGGGGGTGGGG
>NW_027594554.1:0-16075 GCF_964213995.1 Mustelus asterias | reverse complement strand
CGGACAATCGTGGAAAAGATTCCACGGCCACGACTGAAAACAAAAGTGGGAACAGAGTTCTTCCCGTTGTCCGGAGACCAACCTCTATCCCTGGGATAACAATGATCTGATCGTGTATGCAGTAGTGTTCGATGTCACCCTCTGTGTGGTGTCTGTTGTGCTTCCGACAAGTGACTGTCCATCAAAAGGGACTTAACTGGCTGTAAACTGCATCGAGACGTCCTGAGGTTGTGTAATGCATGACATTAATTCAACTCTTTTACCCCGTTCTGTACCTGCCCTGGGAGTGTTTGATGGGGACAGTGCAGAGGGAGCTTTACTCTGTATCTAACCCCGTGCTGAATAGTGTGGAGGAGCAGAGGGATCTAGGTGTATGTGTGCATAGATCCCTGAAAGTTGGGAATCAAGTAGATAAGGTTGTTAAGAAGGCATATGGTGTCTTGGCGTTTATTGGTAGGGGGATTGAATTTAGGAGTCGTAGCGTTATGTTGCAACTGTACACAACTCTGGTGCGGCCGCACTTGGAGTACTGTGTGCAGTTCTGGTCCCCACATTACAGGAAGGATGTGGAGGCTTTGGAGAGGGTGCAGAGGAGGTTTACCAGGATGTTGCCTGGTATGGAGGGGAGATCCTATGAGGAGAGGCTGAGGGATTTGGGATTGTTTTCGCTGGAAAGGCGGCGGCTAAGAGGGGATCTTATTGAAACATATAAGATGATTAGAGGTTTAGATAGGGTGGATAGTGATAGCCTTTTTCCTCTGATGGAGAAATCCAGCACGAGGGGGCATGGCTTTAAATTGAGGGGGGGTAGTTATAGAACCGATGTCAGGGGTAGGTTCTTTACCCAGAGGGTGGTGAGGGATTGGAATGCCCTGCCAGCATCAGTAGTAAATGCGCCTAGTTTGGGGGCGTTTAAGAGATCCGTAGATAGGTTCATGGACGAAAAGAAATTGGTTTAGGTTGGAGGGTCACAGTTTTTTTTTTTAACTGGTCGGTGCAACATCGTGGGCCGAAGGGCCTGTTCTGCGCTGTAATGTTCTATGTTCTATGTTCTATGTACCTGTCCTGGGAGTGTTTGATGGGGACAGTGTAGAGGGAGCTTTACTCTGTATCTAATCCCATGCTGTTCCCGTCCCGGGAGTGTTTGATGGGGGACAGTGTAGAGGGAGCTTTACTCTGTATCTAACCCCGTGCTGTACCTGTCCTGGGAGTGTTTGATGGGGGACCGTGTAGAGGGAGCTTTACTCTGTATCTAACCCCGTGTTGTACCTGTCCTGGGAGTGTTTGATGGGGGACAGTGTAGAGGAAGCTTTACTCTGTATCTAACCCCGTGCTGTCCCTGTCCTGGGAGTGTTTGATGGGGGACAGTGTAGAGGGAGCTTTACTCTGTATCTAACCCCGTGCTGTCCCTGTCCTGGGAGTGTTTGATGGGGGACAGTGTAGAGGGAGCTTTACTCTGTATCTAACCCCGTGCTGTAACTGTCCTGGGAGTGTTTGATGGGGACAGTGTAGAGGGAGCTTTACTCTGTATCTAACCCCGTGCTGTACCTGTCCTGGGAGTGTTTGATGGGGGACCGTGTAGAGGGAGCTTTACTCTGTATCTAACCCCGTGTTGTACCTGTCCTGGGAGTGTTTGATGGGGGACAGTGTAGAGGAAGCTTTACTCTGTATCTAACCCCGTGCTGTCCCTGTCCTGGGAGTGTTTGATGGGGGACAGTGTAGAGGGAGCTTTACTCTGTATCTAACCCCGTGCTGTAACTGTCCTGGGAGTGTTTGATGGGGACAGTGTAGAGGGAGCTTTACTCTGTATCTAACCCCGTGCTGTACCTGTCCTGGGAGTGTTTGATGGGGACAGTGTAGAGGGAGCTTTACTCTGTATCTAACCCCGTGCTGTACCTGTCCTGGGAGTGTTTGATGGGGGACAGTGTAGAGGGAGCTTTACTCTGTATCTAACCCTGTGCTGTACCTGTCCTGGGAGTGTTTGATGGGGGACAGTGTAGAGGGAGCTTTACTCTGTATCCAACCCTGTGCTGTACCTGTCCTGGGAGTGTTTGATGGGGGACAGTGTAGAGGGAGCTTTACTCAGTATCCAACCCCGTGCTGTACCTGTCCTGGGAGTGTTTGATGGGGGACAGTGTAGAGGGAGCTTTACTCTGTATCTAACCCCGTGTTGTACCTGTCCTGGGAGTGTTTGATGGGGGACAGTGTAGAGGGAGTTTTACT
This sequence comes from Mustelus asterias, assembly GCF_964213995.1. Taxonomy (NCBI): domain Eukaryota; kingdom Metazoa; phylum Chordata; class Chondrichthyes; order Carcharhiniformes; family Triakidae; genus Mustelus; species Mustelus asterias. Next base: position 13,852 of record NW_027594554.1, on the reverse strand, counting down.
CTGCAATTGTGTTCGTTTCCCTCCAATGCCTCACCTCTTCCCCCTCGTAAGCCTGTGACGCCCTATGAGCCTCGGATCCTCTGCTCACTCCACCACTGGCCGGCTTGAGGCTGATATTCAGGAACACCATCGCTGAACCTCACTGCCTCTGTCCTTCTTCAGACACTCCTCAAAATAAAAACCTACGCCTGCCCCATTGAAACTTCCAGAATACTGAGAGGCCCTGGATAGAGTAGACGTGGGGAAGATGTTCCCATTAGTCGGAGAGACTGGGATCCGAGGACTCGGCCTCAGAGCAAAGGGGCGGACCCTTTAGAACCGAGATGAGGAGGAATTTCTTCAGCCAGAGGGTGGGTGAATCTGTGGAATTCATCCTCACAGAGGAGGCCGGGCCATTGAGTGTGTTTAAGACAGAGGTAGATAGATTCTTGATCGGTAAGGGGATCAAAGGTTACAGGGAAAAGGGCGGGAGAGTGGGATCGAGAAACTTACGCGCCATCATCAAATTCTTTTTCTATTCATTCGTGGGTCAGCATCTATTGCCCATCCCTAGTTGCCCCAGGGCAGTTGAAAGTCAACCACATTGCTGTGACTCTGGTGGAGATGATGTGGAGATGCCGGCGTTGGACTGGGGTGAACACAGTAAGAAGTTTAACAACACCAGGTTAAAGTCCAACAGGTTTATTTGGTAGTCACAGACCTCCAATCAGAAAAAGACCCCTCCACTGCTACCCTCTGTCTTCTATGGCTAACACAGTAAGAAGTTTAACAACACCAGGTTAAAGTCCAACAGGTTTATTTGGTAGCAAAAGCCACACAAGCTTTCGAGGCTCTAAGCCCCTTCTTCAGGTGAGTGGGAATTCTGTTCACAAACAGAATTTATAAAGACACAGACTCAATTTACATGAATAATGGTTGGAATGCGAATACTTACAACTAATCCAGTCTTTAAGAAACAAAACAATGGGAGTGGAGAGAGCATCAAGACAGGCTAAAAAGATGTGTATTGTCTCCAGACAAGACAGCCAGTGAAACTCTGCAGGTCCACGCAACTGTGGGAGTTACAAATATTGTGACATGAACCCAATATCCCGGTTGAGGCCGTCCTCGTGTGTGCGGAACTTGGCTATCAGTTTCTGCTCAGCGACTCTGCGCTGTCATGTGTCGCGAAGGCCGCCTTGGAGAACGCTTACCCGAATATCAGAGGCCGAATGCCCGTGACCGCTGAAGTGCTCCCCAACAGGAAGAGAACAGTCTTGCCTGGTGATTGTCGAGCGGTGTTCATTCATCCGTTGTCGTAGCGTCTGCATGGTATCCCCAATGTACCATGCCTCGGGACATCCTTTCTTGCAGCGTATCAGGTTGTCTACCTGATACACTGCAGGAAAGGATGTCCCGAGGCATGGTACATTGGGGAAACCATGCAGACGCTACGACAACGGATGAATGAACACCGCTCGACAATCACCAGGCAAGACTGTTCTCTTCCTGTTGGGGAGCACTTCAGAGGTCACGGGCATTCGGCCTCTGATATTCGGGTAAGCGTTCTCCAAGGCGGCCTTCGCGACACACGACGGCGCAGAGTCGCTGAGCAGAAACTGATAGCCAAGTTCCGCACACACGAGGACGGCTTCAACCGGGACATTGGGTTCATGTCACACTATCTGTAACCCCCACAGAGTTTCACTGGCTGTCTTGTCTGGAGACAATACACATCTTTTTAGCCTGTCTTGATGCTCTCTCCACTCACGTTGTTTTGTTTCTTAAAGACTTGATTAGTTGTAAGTATTCGCATTCCAACCATTATTCATGTAAATTGAGTTTGTGTCTTTATATGCTCTGTTTGTGAACAGAATTCCCACTCAACTGAAGAAGGGGCTTGGAGCTCCGAAAGCTTGTGTGGCTTTTGCTACCAAATAAACCTGTTGGACTTTAACCTGGTGTTGTTGAACTTCTTACTGTGGTCGAGCACAACGAAGGGCTGAATGGCCTAATTCTGTTGCTATATTTTACGGTCTTAGCATGTAGTTATCTGTCTGATGTATCTCATTCTCTGGCTCACTGTCTGATTCAAGTCCCCCTTAAGAACATAAGAAATAGGAGCAGGAGTAGGCCACCTGGCCCCTCGAGCCTGCCCCGCCATTCAATAAGATCATGGCTGATCTGAAGTGGATCAGTTCCATTTACCCGCCTGATCCCTATAACCCTTAATTCCCTTACCGATCAGGAATCCATCTATCCGTGATTTAAACATATTCAACGAGGTAGCCTCCACCACTTCAGTGGGCAGAGAATTCCAGAGATTCACCACCCTCTGAGAGAAGAAGTTCCTCCTCAACTCTGTCCTAAACTGACCCCCCTTTATTTTGAGGCTGTGCCCTCTAGTTCTAGTTTCCTTTCTAAGTGGAAAGAATCTCTCCCTCTCTACCCTATCCAGCCCCTTCATTATCTTATAGGTCTCTATAAGATCCCCCCTCAGCCTTCTAAATTCCAACGAGTACAAACCCAATCTGCTCAGTCTCTCCTCATAATCAACACCCCTCATCTCCGGTATCAACCTGGTGAACCTTCTCTGCACTCCCTCCAAAGCCAATATATCCTTCCGCAAATAGGGGGACCAATACTGCACACAGTATTCCAGCTGCGGCCTCACCAATGCCCTGTACAGATGCAGCCAGACATCTCTGCTTTTATATTCTATCCCCCTTGCGATATAGGCCAACATCCCATTTGCCTTCTTGATCACCTGTTGCACCTGCAGACTGAAAGAGTGCCTTGGGATGTTATGGCGTGACAGAAATGCAATTTATTCCGACATCACATGGTATCTCAGCCCACGTGTCGGGGCAGGCAGGGAGGGGGTCTAATATCTGGGCTCCTCCGAGCGTTCTGGAGGGGTTTGGAGCGGCACGGTGGCACAGTGGGTTAGCACTGCTGCCTCTCAGCGCCAGGGACCCGGGTTCGATTCCCGGCTTTGGGTCGCTGTCTGTGCGGAGTCTGCACCTTCTCCCCGTGTCTGCGTGGGTTTCCTCCGGGTGCTCTGGGTTCCTCCCACAGTCCGAAAGACGTGCTGGTTAGGGTACATTGACCCGAACAGGCGCCAGAGTGTGCGGCGACTCGGGAAATTTCGCAGTAACTTCACTGCGGTGTTAATGTAAGCCTTGCTTGTGACTAATAAATAAACTTTTTAAAAACTTTTAGGTTGGGGGCTCCCCGATTAGCCCCGTGGCGCAGTATGGAGGGGCTGGGTTCTGGGTCGGAGCTTGGGGACTCCCCGATTAGCCCCGTGGCGCAGTATGGAGGGGCTGTGTTCTGGTTCGGAGCTTGGGGGCTCCCCGATTAGCCCCGTGGCGCAGTATGGAGGGGCTGGGTTCTGGTTCGGAGCTTGGGGGCTCCCTGATTAGCCCCGTGGCGCAGTATGGAGGGGCTGGGTTCTGGTTCGGAGCTTGGGGACTCCCCGATTAGCCCCGTGGCGCAGTATGGAGGGGCTGTGTTCTGGGTCGGAGCTTGGGGGCTCCCCGATTAGCCCCGTGGCACAGTATGGAGGGGCTGGGTTCTGGTTCGGAGCTTGGGGACTCCCCGATTAGCCCCGTGGCGCAGTATGGAGGGGCTGTGTTCTGGGTCGGAGCTTGGGGACTCCCCGATTAGCCCCGTGGCGCAGTATGGAGGGGCTGTGTTCTGGGTCGGAGCTTGGGGACTCCCCGATTAGCCCCGTGGCGCAGTATGGAGGGGCTGTGTTCTGGTTCGGAGCTTGGGGACTCCCCGATTAGCCCCGTGGCGCAGTATGGAGGGGCTGTGTTCTGGGTCGGAGCTTGGGGACTCCCCGATTAGCCCCGTGGCGCAGTATGGAGGGGCTGTGTTCTGGGTCGGAGCTTGGGGACTCCCCGATTAGCCCCGTGGCGCAGTATGGAGGGGCTGTGTTCTGGGTCGGAGCTTGGGGACTCCCCGATTAGCCCCGTGGCGCAGTATGGAGGGGCTGTGTTCTGGTTCGGAGCTTGGGGACTCCCCGATTAGCCCCGTGGCGCAGTATGGAGGGGCTGGGTTCTGGGTCGGAGCTTGGGGGCTCCCCGATTAGCCCCGTGGCGCAGTATGGAGGGGCTGTGTTCTGGGTCGGAGCTTGGGGGCTCCCTGATTAGCCCCGTGGCGCAGTATGGAGGGGCTGTGTTCTGGGTCGGAGCTTGGGGGCTCCCCGATTAGCCGCACTGCCGCAGTACCTTGACGTAGTAGGTGATGAGGATCTTGCGGAGGTCGAACACTTGCAGCATTGAGGCTGCGTTGTTGTCACTGATGCTGTAGCCCTCCAGGACGTACTTGGTGGCAGCCACCTCCCAGGCCAGCCAGCGCTGTCCAAAGGCGGCGTTGAAGGAGAGCATGTGGGGCAAGTGGCCAGGTTCACAGCAGCAGCAGCCCTCGTCCTCCTCCACGCCTTCCGTGATGGCCTCCACCTCTCGCTGCTGGCAGTAGGTGCCTGTCGGGGAACAGGGAGACGCACAGGTAAAACTACAGGGTGGCCGGTCACCACCCCCCCGCACCGGGGAGCTCAGCTGAAAACCCCCCTTCTCACAATCCACAGACGCAGGCACCAACCTGACTGGGCGGCACAGCGATGTGGGCAGCGCGGTGGCACAGTGGTCAGCACTGCTGCCTCACAGCGCCAGGGACCCAGGTTCCTATTCCCGGCTCGGGTCACTGTCTGTGTGGAGTCTGCACGTTCTCCCTGTGTCTGCGTGGGTTTCCTCCGGGTGCTCCGGTTTCCTCCCACAGTCCGAAAGATGTGAAGGTTGGTCGATTGGCCATGCTAAATTGCCCCTTAGTGTCCAAAGATGTGCAGGTTAGGTGGATTGGCCATGCTAAATTGCCCCTTAGTGTCCAAAGATGTGCAGGTTAGGTGGATTGGCCATGCTAAATTGCCCCTTAGTGTCCAAAGATGTGCAGGTTAGGTGGATTGGCCATGCTAAATTGCCCCTTAGTGTCCAAAGATGTGCGGGTTAGGTGGATTGGCCATGCTAAATTGCCCCTTAGTGTCAGGGGGACTAGCTAGGGTAAATGCACGGGGTTACGGGGAGAGGGCCGGGGTGGGATTGTGGTCAGTGCAGACTCGATGGGCCAAATGGCCTCCTTCTGCAATGTTCTATGTTCTAACCTGGCCACAGTCCGAAATACGTGCTGGTTAGGGTGCATTGGTGTAACCCGAACAGGCGCCGGAGTGTGGGCGACTGGGGGATTTTCACAGTAACTTCATTGCAGTGTTAATGTAAGCCTTACTTGTGACACTAATAAATAAACTTTAAAACTTAAAATCCCCCAACAAATACCAGGATGTCCTTCTTTAGAACTCTTTACACGGGGACATGTGGCGTCGCTGGGCCCAGAATTTGTTATCCACTCCTAATTGCCCCTTGAACTGAGGGACTTGCTGGGGCCAGTTCAGAGGGGGGCAGTTAGGAGTCAACCTCATTGCTGTGTGCGTGCGTGCATGGGGCAGGGGGGGGGTTTCCTTCCCTAAAGGGGACATTCGTGAACTATTCAGGTTTTTCCGACAATCGATGAGAGTTGTCACGGTCGCCGTTACTGAAACTGGCTTTATAATTCCAGATTTTATTATTTGAATGTAAGTTCCACCAGCTGCCGGGGTGGGATTTGAACCCGTGTCCCAGAACATTAGCCTGGGGGCCTCTTGAGTACAGTGCTGTTATCACAATGCTACCAGTATGGGCGGCACAGTCGGTTAGCACTGCCACCTCACAGCGCCAGGGACCCGGGTTCGATTCCCAGCCTTGGATCACTGTCTGTGTGGAGTCTGCACGTTCTCCCCGTGTCTGCGTGGGTTTCCTCCGGGTGCTCCGGTTTCCTCCCACAATCCAAAAACGTGTAGGTTAGTTGGATTGGCCATGCTAAATTGTCCCTTAATGTCCAAAGATGTACGGGTTAGGGGGATTGGCCATGCTAAATTGTCCCCTTAGTGTCCAAAGATGTGCGGGTTAGGTGGATTGGCCATGCTAAATTGCCCCTTAGTGTCCAAAGATGTACGGGTTAGGTGGATTGGCCATGCTAAATTGCCCCTTAGTGTCCAAAGATGTGCGGGTTAGGGGGATTGGCCATGCTAAATTGTCCCTTAGTGTCCAAAGCTGTGCGGGTTCGGTGGATTGGCCGTGCTAAATTGCCCCTTAGTGTCCAAAGATGTGCGGGTTAGGGGGATTGGCCATGCTAAATTGCCCCTTAGTGTCCAAAGATGTGCAGGTTAGAGGGATTGGCCATGCTAAATTGCCCCTTAGTGTCCAAAGATGTGCGGGTTAGGTGGATTGGCCATGCTAAATTGCCGCTTAGTGTCCAAAGATGTGCGGGTTAGGTGGATTGGCCATGCTAAATTGCCCTTGTGTCAGGGGATTAGCAGGGTAACTATGTGGAGTTACGGGAATAGGGCCTGGGTGGGATTGTGGTCAGTGCAGACTCGATGGGCCGAATGGCCTCCTTCTGCCCTGTCGGGATACTATGATTCCACCGGTGGGATTTGAATCCTTGTCCCAGCTCCAAGAGCGTCAACCTGGAGTCTCTGGATTACGGGATATTCCCACTCTGCCTCCCAGCAGCCAGGGGAGGCCGGGATGGGGAGGGGGCCCGGTTGGAAGGGTAAGCTACCTCGGAACTCCAGGCCCCGCAGCTGGAAGGTGACGATGCCATTGCCGATCTCGATGAGGTGCACCAGGGCGTTCAGGTAGTCCGAGGCCAGGATGAAGCAGTCGCCCATGGCGTGGTTGCCCCAGCGACCCAGCAGCAGGTCTCCGCACAGGCTGTGCTGCAGCGAGCGGGTCAGGTGCTCGTAGAAGATGGAGTTGAGGTTGTTGTCGTCAGCCCCTGAAACACAACGCCCGCAGTTAGAGAGTTTCCACCCCCCCCTATCGAGCCCCCCCCGTCCCTACCCTCCCGCCTGCACTCAGCTGCCCTGGGTCAATAGTACGTCCACCAGCATGGGACGTACCACCTCCTCAGGGACGGGACGTGGGCGGGACGCAAGTCGAGGGGCAGGGCAGATTAACCACTGTGCCACCATTATAGCACTGCTGCCTCTCAGCGCCAGGGACCCCAGTTCGATTCCCGGCCTCGGGTCGCTGTCTGTGCCGAGTCTGCACGTTCTCCCCCCCGTGTCTGCGTGGGTTTCCTCCGGGTGCTCCAGTGCCCTCTCTCAGTCCGAAAGAGGTGCTGGTTAGGTGCTAAATTCTCCCTCAGTGTAACCCGAACAGGCGCCGGAGTGTGCCAGCACAGTGGGTTAGCGCTGCTGCCTCACAGCTCCAGGGACCCGGGTTCGATTCCCGGCTCGGGTCACTGTCTGTGCCGAGTCTGCACGTTCTCCCCGTGTCTGCGTGGGTTTCCTCCGGGTGCTCCGGTTTCCTCCCGCAGTCCAAAGACGTGCTGGTCAGGTGCAAAATTCTCCCTCAGTGTAACCCGAACAGGCGCCGGAGTGTGGGCGACTAGGGGATTTTCACAGTAACTTCATTGCAGTGTTAATGTAAGCCTACTTGTGACACCAATAAACAAACCTGAAACTGCATTCCCCGCTGCCTCGGGAAAAAGCAGCCGGCATAATCAAGGACCCCCACTCACCCCCGGACATTCTCTCTTCCACCTTCTTCCGTCAGGAAAAAGATACAAAAGTCTGAGGTCACGTACCGACCGACTCAAGAACAGCTTCTTCCCTGCTGCCGTCAGACTTTTGAATGGACCTACCTCGCACGAAGTTGATCTTTCTCTACACCCTAGCTATGACTGTAACACTACATTCTGCACTCTCTCCTTTCCTTCTCTATGAACGGTATGCTTTGTCTGTATAGGGCGCAAGAAACAATACTTTTCACTGTATCCCAATACATGTGACAATAATAAATCAAATCAATTTATCAGACGACTGCAAATCCCTCCCAGACGCCCGTCAAGTTAACCAACAAGTACCTGGATTCCTGTCCAGTTGCGTGGCCAGTCGAGTGTTGGAATGGTCAACTCGCTTGGTGCTAAACGGAAGGAGAGAGAGGGAGAGAGAGAGAAGAGAGTCAGTTGACTGCCCCGTAACAGTGGCACAGAATGAAGACAGGCTAGAGGGGCTGATAGGGAACGGCAAGCGCGGGTGAAACAGTAGAGGCCTTCGTGTTGCTCAGTGTTACCACGCAGAGGTCGATCCCAAATTTGAGAAGCCACGCCAATTCCCCCAAGAGGGCCACCTCGCTTCGCAATCTGTTCGAAATGTTTGGGGAGGTGCTAAATGTCCTTCAGTAACGTTCAGAGGTTCATGAACAGAAAGCCCTGACACTCGGAAATAATTAACCAGTTATGCATTTAACCAACCTGGAGCTTTAACCAAAAAAGTAACATCTCGATTCAAGTGAGGTTCTACTGGAATGCTGTTCAAATAAAGACAAGGATCATTCATTACCCAAAACGGGTAATAACAAAACTTGAGTCACTCTCAAAAAATATATACAGCCAGGTGTCTTGGCTTTGGAAAACCTTGCGAGTTCTTGAGTTGATTCCGCTGCCTATAAACTCTTTGATTTTGGTACCCTTCGATGGATAGATGGGGAGTTCTCTTAAGAGATATTCTAAGCTGGCAGGGAGCTGCTCTTTCCCTCTCGAGGTGTTGAGAGGTGGCAGCTCTTCAGCTGGACTGTAGGCAGGCAGTCGAGTCCCTCTTTATAACCCTGATGATCGAATCAACTTTCCGATACGGGATTGGTCTGATGTTGTCAACAGTACCAAATTCAAATTTGATAGGTTCCTGACGGCTTCTTCAAACCGATAGGCTGTCAGAATTTAAAAGCCTGCAAAGCCTGTTACCAAAACAATCCTGTCGCTTGGGTCCTTGTCACAAATGTTGCAATCTGTGTACTCTGTGCGCACCTGCATTTTAAACCTCCAAGCGTGGACACAAAACCAGCTCTTAAAAGGGACACACTTCACAACACTCGGGTACAGCTGAGCGCGAGGGGGGGGCAGCCTCATCGTCCGGGGGGTGGGACACACATACTTCACAACACTCGGGTACAGCTGAGCGCGAGGGGGCAGTCTCATCATCCGGGGGGTGGGGTACGGGACACACACACACACACTTCACAACACTCGGGTACAGCTGAGCGCGAGGGGGCAGTCTCATCATCCGGGGGGTGGGGTACGGGACACACACACACACACACTTCACAACACTCGGGTACAGCTGAGCGCGAGGGGGGGCAGCCTCATCGTCAGGGGGGGGGGGGGTTCGCCCCTTTAATCCTGTCTGCGGGACAGGATGAGGAATATCCTGCCCCCTTCACTCCCAGGGGATGCTGAGCTTCCTCCGCCACTGTGCCCGGAAGGCGGGAAAGCTTCAGGCCGCGCGCTGCTCACTTGTAATCCCGCTCCCAGAATTTGACCGGCCGGGCGTAGGAGGTGATGAACACGGCGCTGCCGAGGAGGGGGTTCAGGGGGGTAGAGACGAGGGCCGAGAGCACAGCCTGGACAAAGAGCATCGCCGAGTCTGGACGGAGCCACCGGTTAAGGAGGTTACACAGGGGGGGCCACGGTTACCCGACAAGGACGGCCGCTGGTCACAGACGCCACGAGTAAACACGGAAACTAGAAGCAGGAGGCTATTCGGCCCTTCCAGCCTGTCCCGCTCTCCAATCAGATTGCCACTATATATGTGATAGGAGGAGAGAGATTGCATTGAAACTAGCAGCAGGAGGAGGCCATTCGGCCCTTCCAGCCTGCTCATGACCACCATGGCTGATCATCCAATTCAATATCCTGATTCCCCCCCCTTCCCCACCCCCCATATCCCTCAATCCCTTTAGCCCCAAGAGCGATATCTAATTTCTTCTTGAAATCAACGTTTTGGCCTCAACTACTTTCTGTGGGAGTGAATTCCACCACTCTCTGGGTGTAGAAATTTCTCCTCACCTCAGTCCTAAAAGGTTTACCCCTTATCCTCAAACTATCACCCCCTAGGTCTGGACTCCCCCCACCATCGGGAACATTCTTTCTGAATCTACCGTCTAACCCTGTTAGAATTTTATAAGTTTCTATGAGATCCCCTCTCACTCTTCTAAACTCCAGTGAATATAATCCTCACCGACTTAGTCTCTCCTCATATGACAGACCTGCCATGCATTTACCCAGCCAATCTCCCTTATCCTACACGTCTTGGGACAGTAAGGGACAATTTAGCACGGCCAATCTCCCTTATCCTACACGTCTTGGAACAGTAAGGGACAATTTAGCACGGCCAATCTCCCTTATCCTACACGTCTTGGGACAGTAAGGGACAATTTAGCACGGCCAATCCACCTAACCTGCACATCTTGGGACACTAAGGAGCAATTTAACATGGCCAATCCACCTAACCTGCACATCTTGGGACACTAAGGAGCAATTTAACATGGCCAATCCACGTAACCTGTACATCTTGGGACACTAAGGGGCAATTTAGCATGGCCAATCCACCTAACCTGCACATCTTTGGACACTAAGGGGCAATTTAGCATGGCCAATCCACCTAACCTACACATCTTGGGACACTAAGGAGCAATTTAGCACGGCCAATCCACCTAACCTGCACATCTTTCGGACTGTGGGAGGAAACCGGAGCACCCGGAGGAAACCCACGCAGACACGGGGAGAACGTGCAAACTCCACACAGACAGTGACCCAAGCCGGGAATCGAACCCGGGTCCCTGGAGCTGTGAGGTGGCAGTGCTAACCCGCTGTGCCACCGTTCCATCCCAGCAATGCAGTGTTAACTGCAGCCCTGTTAAAATGGTGTCATTTGGGCTTCTGTGGCTTTATCTCATTCAGCCATCTGAGTGTCGTGTCTTTGCATTGAAGTTACTCCTGTCGTGTTCTCCCGTGTCGCTGTCTGTCTCCGTCCTCCTGATGCCTGTTTCTACACCCCCCCCCACAACACCCTGCCCCCGCTGTAGGTGGAATAACTTTTCCAAACTCCGCTCCTGGCCACGTGCCGTCAATGACGGTAAACATAAAGGATACGGGGAACAGCAAACGGCTGGGCGAAGGCGTGGAAGGCAGAGCCCCACGTGATCTGCCACGGAGCGATGTAGGTTAGCACAAATCGCAGCTTGTACAGCAAGTCCCAGAGCTGCAAACAGGCAAGAGTCACTGTTAAACCTCTCAACATGCACCGCAACATACATCAGCTTCATCTCCAGTTGGCCCAAGAGACTTGGAAGAGGGTTATCATCAAACACTCCCCGGACAGGTACAGCACGGGGTTAGATACAGAGTAAAGCTCCCTCTACACTGTCCCCCCATCAAACACTCCCAGGGCAGGTACAGCACGGGGTTAGATACAGAGTAAAGCTCCCTCTACACTGTCCCCCATCAAACACTCCCAGGACAGGTACAGCATGGGGTTAGATACAGAGTAAAGCTCCCTCTACACTGTCCCTCATCAAACACTCCCCGGACAGGTACAGCACGGGGTTAGATACAGAGTATAGCTCCCTCTACACTGTCCCTCATCAAACACTCCCCGGACAGGTACAGCATGGGGTTAGATACAGAGTAAAGCTCCCTCTCCACTGTCCCCCATCAAACACTCCCAAGGCAGGTACAGCACGGGGTTAGATACAGAGTAAAGCTCCCTCTACACTGTCCCCCATCAAACACTCCCAGGACAGGTACAGCATGGGGTTAGATACAGAGTAAAGCTCCCTCTACACTGTCCCCATCAAACACTCCCAGGACAGGTACAGCACGGGGTTAGATACAGAGTAAAGCTCCCTCTACACTGTCCCCCATCAAACACTCCCAGGACAGGTACAGCACGGGGATAGATACAGAGTAAAGCTCCCTCTCCAACGTCCCCCATCAAACACTCCCAGGACAGGTACAGCACGGGGTTAGATACAGAGTAAAGCTCCCTCTACACGGCCCCATCAAACACTTCCAGGACAGGTACAGCATGGGGTTAGATACAGAGTAAAGCTCCCTCTACACTGTCCCCATCAAACACTCCCAGGACAGGTACAGCACGGGGTTAGATACAGAGTAAAGCTCCCTCTACACTGTCCCCCATCAAACACTCCCAGGACAGGCACAGCACGGGGTTAGATACAGAGTAAAGCTCCCTTTCACTGTCCCCCATCAAACACTCCCAGGACAGGCACAGCACGGGGTTAGATACAGAGTAAAGCTCCCTCTACACTGTCCCCCATCAAACACTCCCAGGACAGGTACAGCACGGGGTTAGATACAGAGTAAAGCTCCCTCTACACTGTCCCCCATCAAACACTCCCAGGACAGGCACAGCACGGGGTTAGATACAGAGTAAAGCTCCCTCTACACGGCCCCATCAAACACCTCCAGGACAGGTACAGCATGGGGTTAGATACAGAGTAAAGCTCCCTCTACACTGTCCCCATCAAACACTCCCAGGACAGGTACAGCACGGGGTTAGATACAGAGTAAAGCTCCCTCTACACTGTCCCCCCCATCAAACACTCCCAGGACAGGTACAGCTCGGGGTTAGATACAGAGTAAAGCTCCCTCTGCACTGTCCCCATCAAACACTCCCAGGACAGGTACAGCATGGGGTTAGATACAGAGTAAAGCTCCCTCTACACTGTCCCCCATCAAACACTCCCAGGACAGGCACAGCACGGGGTTAGATACAGAGTAAAGCTCCCTTTACACTGTCCCCCATCAAACACTCCCAGGACAGGTACAGCACGGGGTTAGATACAGAGTAAAGCTCCCTCTACACTGTCCCATCAAACACTCCCAGGACAGGTACAGCACGGGGTTAGATACAGAGTAAAGCTCCCTCTACACTGTCCCCCATCAAACACTCCTAGGACAGATACAGCACGGGGTTAGATACAGAGTAAAGCTCCCTCTACACTGTCCCCCATCAAATACTCCCAGGACAGGTACAGCACGGGGTGAGATACAGAGTAAAGCTTCCTCTACACTGCCCCCATCAAACACTCCCAGGGCAGGTACAGCACGGGGTTAGATACAGAGTAAAGCTCCCTCTACACTGTCCCCCATCAAACACTCCCAGGACAGGTACAGCACGGGGTTAGATACAGAGTAAAGCTCCCTCTACACTGTCCCTCCATCAAACACTCCCAGGACAGGTACAGCACAGGGTTAGTTACAGAGTAAAGCTCCCTCTACACTGTCCCCATCAAACACTCCCAGGAAAGGTGCAGCACGGGGTTAGATACAGAGTAAAGCTCCCTCTACACTGTCCCCATCAAACACTCCCAGGAAAGGTACAGCACGGGGTAAGATACAGAGTAAAGCTCCCTCTACACTGTCCCCCATCAAACACTCCCAGGACAGGTACAGCACGGGGTTAGATACAGAGTAAAGCTCCCTCTACACTGTCCCCCATCAAACACTCCCAGGACAGGTACAGCACGGGGTTAGATACAGAGTAAAGCTCCCTCTACACTGTCCCCCATCAAACACTCCCAGGACAGGTACAGCACGGGGTTAGATACAGAGTAAAGCTCCCTCTACACTGTCCCCATCAAACACTCCCAGGACAGGTACAGCACGGGGTTAGATACAGAGTAAAGCTCCCTCTACACTGTCCCCCATCAAACACTCCCAGGACAGGTACAGCACGGGGTTAGATACAGAGTAAAGCTCCCTCTACACTGTCCCCCATCAAACACTCCCAGGATAGGTACAGCACGGGGTTAGATACAGGGTAAAGCTCCCTCCGCACAGCGCCGTGCGCGGTTTTACACTTGCCTTGCTGCAGATGATAGACATGAAGTAATAGTCGAGCAGGAAAGTCTCGGAGCAGTGGCTGTAGTCGAAGCGGAAGAAGAGGACGGTGAAGCTGAGGGTCACG
>NW_027594553.1:0-16083 GCF_964213995.1 Mustelus asterias | reverse complement strand
ACATGTGGCAAGGGAGCGATGATGCTGAGTTATACATGGGCAAGGAGAGAGAGAGAGAAACATGGGACATGGGCAAGGGAGAGAGAGAGAGAAAACATGGGCAAGGGAGAGAGAGAGAAACATGGGCAAGGGAGAGAGAGAGAAACATGGGCAAGGGAGAGAGAGAGAAACATGGGCAAGGGAGAGAGAGAGAAACATGGGCAAGGGAGAGAGAGAGAAACATGGGCAAGGGAGAGAGAGAGAAACATGGGCAAGGGAGAGAGAGAGAAACATGGGCAAGGGAGAGAGAGAGAAACATGGGCAAGGGAGAGAGAGAGAAACATGGGCAAGGGAGAGAGAGAGAAACATGGGCAAGGGAGAGAGAGAGAAACATGGGCAAGGAGAGAGAGAGAGAAACATGGGCAAGGGGAGAGAGAGAGAAACATGGGCAAGGGAGAGAGAGAGAGAACATGGGCAAGGGAGAGAGAGAGAAACATGGGCAAGGCAGGGAGAGAGAGAGACATGGGCAAGGCAGGAGAGAGAGAGACATGGGCAAGGGAGAGAGAGAGACATGGGCAAGGGAGAGAGAGAGAAACATGGGCAAGGGAGAGAGAGAGAAACATGGGCAAGGGAGAGAGAGAGAAACATGGGCAAGGGAGAGAGAGAGAAACATGGGCAAGGGAGAGAGAGAGAACATGGGCAAGGGAGAGAGAGAGACATGGGCAAGGGAGAGAGAGAGAAACATGGGCAAGGGAGAGAGAGAGAAACATGGGCAAGGGAGAGAGAGAGAAACATGGGCAAGGGAGAGAGAGAGAAACATGGGCAAGGGAGAGAGAGAGAAACATGGGCAAGGGAGAGAGAGAGAAACATGGGCAAGGGAGAGAGAGAGAAACATGGGCAAGGGAGAGAGAAACATGGGCAAGGAAGAGAGAGAGAGAACATGGGCAAGGGAGAGAGAGAGAGAAACATGGGCAAGGGAGAGAGAGAGAAACATGGGCAAGGGAGAGAGAGAGAGACATGGGCAAGGGAGAGAGAGAGAGAAACATGGGCAAGGGCGAGAGAGAGACATGGGCAAGGCAGGGAGAGAGAGACATGGGCAAGGGAGAGAGAGAGACATGGGCAAGGGAGAGAGAGAGACATGGGCAAGGCAGAGAGAGAGACATGGGCAAGGGAGAGAGAGAGACATGGGCAAGGGAGAGAGAGAGACATGGGCAAGGCAGAGAGAGAGACATGGGCAAGGGAGAGAGAGAGAGAAACATGGGCAAGGGCGAGAGAGAGACATGGGCAAGGCAGGGAGAGAGAGAGACATGGGCAAGGGAGAGAGAGAGAGAAACATGGGCAAGGGCGAGAGAGAGACATGGGCAAGGCAGGGAGAGAGAGACATGGGCAAGGGAGAGAGTGAATTTAGCATGGAGAAAGGAAGGGAGAGGGTTCACTCAAAGTTAAAATGCAATGGAAATGAGAGGGTGGGAAGGGGGGGGGGGGGGGGAATGTTCAAATGCAAGGACAGACAGAAACACAACCCACCCTGGAGGTCCTTGGAGCTCATTTTAGAGAGGGGGAGAGTGGAGGAGCCGAGTCCCTCTGCTGCACCATGTGCACTGGCTGGGGGAGGCACAGAAAGGACATCTTTGGAGCCTGGGCGCTGACGTCAGCAGGGGGGGGGGGGTGGAGGTCAGAGGTCAGCCCCTGACCTCTCACCCCCCCCCTCCTCCCACCGCCCGGATTATTACATCAATGTCACACACACACACACATAGGCAGACACGGGGTAAAATGCCACCTCCATCCTCCCGCGGATGGTCAAACCTGTCCATCCGCTGCTGCTCTGGGCGGGATGGCCGCTCGCCGCCTCCGCCGCCGCAATCCTCCATCCAAGATGGCCGCTGCGCCCGCCCTCACAACCCCCCCAACCCCCCCCCGACATCATCCGGCTCCATCCTCCTCCATCCGCCATCCCCGCCGCCTCCTGCCCCTCCCGTCCGTCCCCCCTCCCCTTCCTGCGCCTCGCCCTCCCTCTCTTTTTTTCACCCCCCCCTCCTCCTCTTCGCCATCTTTGAGAAGGGGGGGGGGGGGGGGGGATGGCCCTCACCTCCCGGTGGAGGCAGTCAAGATGGCCGCCGCGGGCTGGCTGGATAGAAGGGGGGAGGGTGTTTAGGCCTCAGGCTTCACTCTCCAGCCCATCCCCCCCCACACACACACACACACACAGTGCGCAGGCGCCAGTCCAGCTCCTCCTACTCCTCCTGGCAGCTCCGCCTCTCCACACAGTGCGCACGCGTCCTCGAAGCTCCGCCCTCAAGGGCTCACGCGTTCTCTCCCACTGGCCCGCACCCTCCCCCCCCCCCCCCGCTCCACATTGCGCAGGCGCACCCTCTCTCGCCCTTCCCAACCCCCTTGCGCAAGCACAGTTCCAAGCTCGGCCCCGCCCCTCTCCGTCAGCTGCGCGCCCACCCTCCCCGAACGCTCCGCCCACCCCCCCCCCCCGGCCAAACATGGCGCATGCGCCCTCCCGATCTCACGAAGGCCACGCCCCCCCCCGCCCCAGGTCGCGCGGGCGCGCCTCCCGCTCCAACCTGAGCCCCGCCCCCTCGATCCGGCGCGCGTGCGCTCTGCGACCTCTTCGGCGCCCGATCGGTGCGCATGCGCTCTTCCAACCCAGCCCTCGCCTTCCCTTCCTTCCGATTTTTCCGCCTCGACGCCAACGAAGCCCAGCGCCGCCCGCCCTTCAATGCACCTGAGCGAGCCTCCGGCTGGCGGCGGGGCGCTGCTCCTTGTCCTCCGGGCGCGGGGCTGCCGAGGTTTTGCGCGGTGAGGGAGGGTGTCCGGGGGGGGGGAAAGGGGATGAGCGATTCAAGATGGCGGCGGGCAAGTCCCGCCTCCCTCGGGCGATCTCGCGAGATCCTCCCCGCCCGGAGCATGCCGGGAGCGGTGTGCGCCCGGAGCATGCCGGGAGCTGTAGTCCAGTTGTAGTCTTTCCCACCCTCAGCCCATTCAGACAATAGGACATCTCTCTTGCCCTCTCTGGGATCAGAGCCTGTGACCCTGGCTCTTATCACTGGATTATTCATCCAGAAACTCAGCTTTGAACTTTTTCAATTGAATAATTTAAAATAACATCTGCAATTAAGAATCTACCGGTGAGCGTAAAACCATTGTCAGAGAAACCCATCTGGTTCCCTTTAGGGAAGGAAATCCGCAGTCTTTACCCTGGTCTGGCCTGCTCTCGGCAATTTTTTATAGATGCTCCATTGAAAGCATCCTTTCCGGATGTATCACAGCTTGGGGTGGCTCCTGCTCTGACCGATGTGATGTATACAGCAGTTCCGCCCAACCGTAGGATTCACTGCATCGGAAGCTTGCCCCTGCTGCGGCCTTGTGGAGTCCGTGGACCATGTCTATGTTCTGTGTCTGAGGCTGCACTCCCTTTTTGTTTTCCTGCAGAACCTTTTGTTAATGTTTTGTTTGCACTTGAGTCCCACGCTCCTGATCTACGGCTACCTGGTGCGGAGAGGGGCGGGTCAGGATGGCGACCTCCTCGTGGGCCTGGCGAAACGCGCCATTTATAGGTCAAGGCAGCGGGGCGATCGAGGGGGCGGTCCATCCTGACTGTCTGCCCCTCTACCGCGGCTACGTTCGCGGCCAGGTGTCCCTGGAGAGGGAGCATGCGGTGTCCACGGGCATGGTTGATGCCTTCCGCGCCCGTTGGGCACCGCAGGGGTTATCAACCCTAATAATCACATTATAATTTGATGTTTTTAAGTTTCCTTGGTACTTTGATTTTTGTTCGGGCTGTTCCCCCTCCTTTTGGGGAGCTGCCCCTTTTACTTTGTCCTGATTTAACTTTAGTTTGTTTATTTGGTTTGACCTTAAAAGAGGCCAAGACTGCAAGGAACTACAAAGGATCATGAATGTAGCCCAATCCCATCACGCAAACCAGCCTCCCATCCATTGACTCCGTCTACACTTCCCGCTGCCTCGGGAAAAGCAGCCAGCATAATTAAGGACCCCCCCCCACACACCCCGGACATTCTCTCTTCCATTGGGAAAAAGATACAAAAGTCTGAGGTCACGGACAGACCGACTCAAGAACAGCTTCTTCCCTGCTGCCATCAGACTTTTGAATGGACCTACCTTATATGAAGTTGATCTTTCTCTACACCCGAGCTGTGACTGTAACACTACATTCTGCACCCTCTCCTTTCCTTCTCTATGAACGGTATGCTTTGTCTGTACAGCGCGCAAGAAACAATACTTTTCACTGTATCCCGATACACGTGACAATAATAAATCAAATCAAAGCCTCTCACCCACTCGAACCTGTCTCCTTCAGAACTGGCTGCATTCCCCTTGCTCGGGTGTCACCCTCAGTTGCTCATCAAGTGCACCCACTGACCAGCCACTGTTGCCTGGCGCACTGAACTCTACCTCGCGGAGGCTGAGTACCAACTCTCAGACGCTCCCTCTTACCTCTCCACTGGACACTGACCCCACCGTCGAGCACTGTTTCCCGGACTGGCAGAGGGCAGGGATAAAGGGATCCT
The DNA here is from genome assembly GCF_964213995.1 of Mustelus asterias. NCBI lineage: Eukaryota > Metazoa > Chordata > Chondrichthyes > Carcharhiniformes > Triakidae > Mustelus > Mustelus asterias. Next base: position 11,560 of record NW_027594553.1, on the reverse strand, counting down.
TTTCAGGTTGGCAGCTCGTAACGAGTGGCGTTCCACAGGGGTCAGTGTTAGAACCACAACCTTTCACTCTACGCATTAATGATCTGGAAGATGGAACCGAGGGCATGGCCCCTCGAGCCTGCTCTGCCATTCAATAAGAGCATGGCTGATCTTTTCCTGGACTCAGCTCCACTTACCCGCCCGCTCACCGTAACCCTTAATTCCTTTACTGTTCAAAAATCTATCTATCCTTGCCTTAAAAACATGCACCCAGTAGCCTCAACTGGGCAGGGAATTCCACAGATTCACAACCCTTAGGACAGTGGTTCCCAAAGGGTGCAGCGAGAGAGGATGGCAAGTGTGGCGGGAAGATTCAAGGACAAAGAAACATTTAAACACAGAACATAGAAAAGCTACAGCACAAACAGGCCCTTCGGCCCACAAGTTGTGCCGAACATGTCCCTCCCTACTAGGCTTACCTATAACCCTCTATCTTACTAACTTGCATGAACTTATCCAAAAGTCACTGAAAAGACCCTATCGAATCCGCCTCCACCACCACTACCGGCAGCCGATTCCACGCACCCACCACCCTCTGAGTGAAAAACCTACCCCTAACATCTTCTCTGTACCTACTCCCCAGCACCCTAAACCTGTGACCTCTCGTGACAACCATTTCAGCCCTGGGTAAAAGCCTCTGAGAATCCACTCTATCAATACCTCTCAACATCTTATACACCTCTATCAGGTCACCTCTCATCGGTCACCTCTCCAAGGAGAAAAAACCTAGCTCTCTCAACCTATCCTCATAAGGCATGCCACCTAATCCAGGCAACATCCTTGTAAATCTCCTCTGCACCCTTTCTATGGCTTCCACATCCTTTCTGTAATGAGGCGACCAGAACTGGGCACAGTACTCCAGGTTGGATAGATATTTTTCCAAAGTGATTGTTTTATACTTTCTGGATTTCCCATGATCATATTATTAAGTAGTTGTGTTCTATGTTATGAATCAAGCACTGCTCGTGGTTTTTGAATGTATTTCTTATCAATAAAAAATTCGGTGGGACGCGAGCAAATTTTTATTCCGAAAGTGCGGCCCAGTGAAAAAAGTTTGGGAACCACTGCCTGAGGATGAAGAAGTTCCTCCTCAACTCAGTCCTAAATCTGCTCCCCCTTATTTTGAGGCCATGCCCCCTTGTTCTAGTTTCACCCGCCAGTGGAAACAACTTCCCTGCTTCTATCTTATCTATTCCCTTCATAATCTTATATGTTTCTATAAGATCTCCCCTCATTCTTCTGAATTCCAATGAGTATAGCCCCAGTCTACTCAGTCTCTCATAAGCCAACTCCGGAATCAACCGAGTGAATCTCCTCTGCACCCCCTCCAGTGCCAGTATATCCTTTCTCAAGTAAGGAGACCAAAACTGTACACAGTACCCCAGGTGTGGCCTCACCAGCACCTTGTACAGCTGCAACATAACCTCGCTGTTTTTAAACTCCATCCCTCTCGCAATGAAGGACAAAATTCCATTTGCCTTCTTAATTACCTGCTGCACCTGCAAACCAACTCCTTGTATCCAAGCTGGGATAAAATGTCAAGGATGTGAAGCGAGGCACTTTGGGTGGAAGAGTAAAGGAGCTGAGGGTTATCTAACTGGAGAGGGGCTGCAGGAAGTGGCGGCACAGAGGGATCTGCCTGTCCCTGTGTATCAATCAGGGCACACTGGGTCAGCACAGCTGTCTCACAGCACCAGGGACCGAACAGGCGCCGGAGTGTGGCAACTGGGGGATGTTCACAGTAACTTCATTGCAGTGTTAACGTAAGCCTACTTGTGACACCAAGAGAACAAAGAATATTACAGCACAGGAACAGGCCCTTCGGCCCCTCCAAGCCTGCACCGACCATGCTGCCCCCGACTTAACTACAACCCCCTACCCTTCCGGGGACCGTATCCCTCTATTCCCATCCTATTCATGTATTTGTCAAGACGCCCCTTAAAAGTCACTATCGTATCCGCTTCCACTCCCTCCCCCGGCAGCGAGTTCCAGGCACCCACCACTCTCTGTGTAAAAAATCTGCCTCATACATCTCCTTTAAACCTTGCCCCTCGCACCTTAAACCTGTGCCCCCGAGTCATTGACTCTTCCACCCTGGGGAAAAGCTTCTGACTATCCACTCTGTCCCTCATAATCTTGTAGACTTCTATCAGGTCTCCCCTCAACCTCCGGCGCTCCAGTGAGAACAAACCAAGTTTCTCCAACCTCTCCTCATAGCTAATGCCCCCCATACCAGGCAACATCCTGGTAAATCTTTTCTGTACCCTCTCCAAAGCCTCCACATCCTTCTGGTAGTGTGGCGACCAGAATTGAACACTATATTCCAAGTGCGGCCTAACTAAGGTTCTATAAAGCTGCAACATGACTTGCCAATTTTTAAACTCAATACCCTGGCTGGTGAAGGCAAGCATGCCGTATGCCTTCTTGACTACCTTCTCCACCTGCGTTGCCATTTCAGTGACCTGTGTACCTGTACACCCAGATCCCTCTGCCTATCAATACTCTTAATGGCTCTGCCATTTACTGTATATTTCCTATCTGTATTAGACCTTCCAAAATGCATGACCTCACATTTGTCCAGATTAAACTCCATCTGCCACCTCTCCGCCCAAGTCTCCAACTGATCTATATCCTGCTGTATCCTCTGATGGTCCTCATCGCTATCCGCAAATCACCAACCTTTGTGTCGTCCGCAAACTTACTAATCAAACCAGTTACATTTTCCTCCAAATCATTTATCAAACACATATATATATATATATACATATAGCAAAGGTCCCAGCACTGATCCCTGAGGAACGCCACTTGTCACAGCCCTCCATTCAGAAACACACCCTTCCACTGCTACCCTCTGTCTTCTTTGACCGAGCCAGTTTTGTATCCACCTTGCCAGCTCACCTCTGATCCCATGCGACTTCACCTTCTGCACCAGTCTGCCATGAGGGATCTTGTCAAAGGCCTGACTGAAGTCCATGTAGACAACATCCACTGCCCTACCCTCATCAATCATCTTCGTCACTTCCTCAAAAAACCCGATCAAGTTAGTGAGACACGACCTCCCCTTCACAAAACCATGTTGCCTCTCACTAATACATTCACTTATTTCCAAGTGGGAATAAATCCTGTCTCGAAGAATCCTCTCCAATAATTTCCCTACCACTGAGGTAAGGCTCACCGGCCTGTAATTACCTGGATTATTCTTGCTATCCTTCTTAAACAAAGGAACAACATCGGCTATTCTCCAATCCTCTGGGACCTCCCCTGCAGCCAGTGAGGATACAAAGATTTCTCTCAAGGCCCCAGAAATTCCCTCCCTTGCCTCTCTCAGTATTCTGGGGTATATCCCATCAGGCCCTGGGGACTTGTCGACCTTAATGTTTCTCAAGAACCCCAATACCTCCTCCTTTTTGATCTCAACATGACTCAAACTATCTACACACCCTTTCCCAGACTCATCATCCACCAAGTCCCTCTCTTTGGTGAATACTGACACAAAGTATTCATTTAATAACTCGCCCATTTCCTCTGGCTCCACGCATAGATTCCCCTCCCTGTCCTTGAGTAGGCCAACCCTCTCCCTGGCTACCCTCTTGCTCTTTATATATGTATAAAAAGCCTTGGGATTTTCCTTAATCCTGCTGGCCAATACTTTTTCATGACCCCTTTTAGCCCTCCTTACTCCTTGCTTAAGTTTCTTTCTACTTTCCTTGTATTCCACACTTGCTTTGTGTGTTCCCAGCCTCCTAGCTTTGACAAATGCTTCCTTTTTCTCTTTGACGAGACTCACAATATCTCTCGTCATCCAAAGGTTCCCAAAACTTGCCAGACTTATCCTTCATCCTTACAGGAATGTGCCGGTCCTGAATTCCTATCAACTTACACTTGAAAGCCTCGCACATGCCAGATGTTGATTTGCCCTCAAACATCTGCCCCCAATCTACATTCTTCAGTTCCTGCCTAATATTGTCTTTGGACATTGAGGGGCAATTTAGCACGGCCAATCCACCCTAACCCGCACATCTTTGGACGATGGGAGGGAACCGGGGCACCCGGAGGAAACCCACGCAGACACGGGGAGAACGTGCAGACTCCGCACAGGCAGTGACCCGAGCTGGGAATCGAACCCGGGTCCCTAGCGCTGTGAAGCAGCAGCGCTAACCCGCTGTGCCACCTCATTTATTTCCAAGGGAACAGAATATAAAGGTAGGAAAGTCGCTCTAAAACTCCACGCTGCCCGGGTTAGACCCCACCGGGAATTCCGTGAAGAGTTTCTGGTTCCCCCTTGTCTGAGGAAAGATCTACCAGCGTTGGAGACAGTCCAGAGAAGGCTGATGCTGGGGATGGAGGGATTTTCTTACAAGGAGAGTTTGAGTCCTTTATATAAATGCCCACTCGCCAGGTACACAAATGCAACATTTATTTACAGGTCACCATACGACAGAGGCTGACAGCCTCAATCAGTTCCCGAGAAGGTCCCAGAATAGAACCCCGAGCTCACCAGGGAGATTCCCTCACCCTGCTGGGTTCCCAGCGTCACGTGACCCTCACTCTACAGATGGATCCTGAAAGGCCTACTCAGAGTCATAGAGGTTTACAGCATGGAAACAGGCCCTTCGACCCAACTTGTCCATGCCACCCATTTTTTTAAACCCCTAAGCTAATCCCAATTGCCCGTGTTTGCCCCATATCCCTCTATACCCATCGCACCCATGTAACTGTCTAAATGCTTTTTAAAAGACAAAATTGTACCCGCCTCTACTACTGCCTCTGGCAGCTCGTTCCAGACACTCACCACCCTCTGAAAAAATTGCCCCTCTGGACCCGTTTGTATCTCTCCCCTCTCACCTTAAACCTATGCCCTCTGGTTTTAGACTCCCCTACCTTTGGGAAAAGATATTGACTATCTAGCTGATCTGTGCCCCTCATTATTTTATAGACCTCTATAAGATCACCCCTCAGCCTCCTACGCTCCAGAGAAAAAACGTCCCAGTCTATCCTGCCTCTCCTTCATAGAAATCATAGAAACCCTACAGTGCGGAAGGAGGCCATTCGGCCCATCGAGTCTGCACCGACCACAATCCCACCCAGGCCCTACCCCCACATATTTACTTGCTAATCCCGCTAACCTACGCATCTCAGGACTCTAAGGGGCAATTTTTAACCTGGCCAATCAACCTAACCCGCACATCTTTGGACTGTGGGAGGAAACCGGAGCACCTGGAGGAAACCCACGCAGACACGAGGAGAATGTGCAAACTCCACACAGACAGTGACCCGAGCCGGGAATCGAACCCGGGACCCTGGAGCTGTGAGGCAGCAGTGCTAACTACTGTGCTACCGTGCTGCCCTTATAACATCAAGTCCCGGTAGCATCCGAGTAAATCTCTTCTGCACTCTTTCTAGTTTAATAATATCCTTTCTATAATAGGGTGACCAGAACTGTACACAGTATTCCAAGTCTGGCCTTACCAATGTCTTGTACAACTTCAACAAGACGTCCCAACTCCTGTATTCAGTGTTCTGACCAATGAAACCAAGCATGCCGAATGCCTTCTTCACCACTCTGTCCACCTGTGACTCCACTTTCAAGGAGCTATGAACAAGTACCCCAAGATCTCTTTGTTCTGTAACTCTCCCCAATTAACTGAGTAAGTCCTGCCCTGGTTCAATCTACCAAAATGCATCACCTCGCATTTATCCAAATTAAACGCCACCTGCCATTCGTCAGCCCACTGGCCCAATTGATCAAGATCCTGTTGCAATCTGAGATAACCTTCTTCACTGTCCACTATGCCACCAATCTTGGTGTCATCTGCAAACTTACGAACCATGCCCCCTATATTCTCATCCAAATCATTTATATAAATAGCAAATAACAGTGGGCCCAGCACTGATCCCTGAGGCACACCGCTGGTCACAGGCCTCCAGTTTGAAAAACAACCCTCTACAACCACCCTCTGGCTTCTGTCAAGAAGCCAATTTTGTATCCATTTAGAGACCTCACCCTGGATCCCGTGAGATTTAACCTTACGCAACAACCTGCCATGCGGCACCTTGTCAAAGGCCTTGCTAAAGTCCATGTAGACATCATCAACTGCACTGCCCTCACCTACCTCATCACATCCCTCCCCCTTTGAGTCCTTTGGTACAAATGGCAATACTCAGCTTACACAGCCCTGGATAAGGAAACATCCTGCTCTGGAATGGTCTCAGTGTTTCAGGACAGTGCGTGGTAGGTCATGTTTGACCAATATATTAGAGTTTTTCGAGGAGGTTACCAGGAAAGTGGATGAAGGGAAGGCGGTGGATGTTGTCTACCTGGATTTCAGCAAGGCCTTTGACAAGGTCCCTCATGGGAGGTTAGTTAGGAAGGTTCAGTCACTAGGTATACATGGGGAGGTAGTAAATTGGATTAGACACTGGCTCAATGGAAGACAGTGACAGTGACCAAGACACCACACAACCCTGCCACAGCAACCTCTGCAAGACGTGCCGGATCATCGACACGGATGCCATCATCTCACATGAGAACACCATCCACCAGGTACACGGTACCTACTCTTGCAACTCGGCCAACGTTGTCTATCTGATACGCTGCAGGAAAAGGTTGTCCCGAGGCATGGTACATTGGGGAAACCATGCAGACGCTGCGATGAATGAACACCACTCGACAATCACCAGGCAAGACTGTTCTCTTCCTGTGGGGGAGCACTTCAGCGGTCATGGGCATTCAGCCTTGGATCTTCAGGTAAGCGTTCTCCAAGGCGGCCTTCACGACACACAACAGCGCAGAGTCGCTGAGCAGAAACTGATAGCCAAGTTCCGCACACATGAGGACGGCCTAAACCGGGATGTTGGATTTATGTCACATTATCAGTAACCCCCACAGCTTGCCTCCTGGACTTGCAGAATCTCACTGGCTGTCCTGTCTGGAGACAATACACATCTCTTTACCCTGTGCTTAATGCTCCCTCCACCCACATTGTCTGTACATTTAAGACCTGGCTGGCTGTAGGGATTCACATTCTAATCAGTATTCTGTAACTTGATTTCTGTGTCTCCGTGCACTGTTTGAGAGCAGATTTCCACTCCATCTGACGAAGGAGCAGCACTCCGAAAGCTTATGGTATTTGCTACCAAATAAACCTGCTGGACTTTAACCTGGTGTTGTGAGACTTCTTACTCGATGGAAGAAGCCAGAGAGTGGTCGTGGAGGATTGCTTCTCTGAGTGGAGGCCTGTGACTAGTGGTGTGCCGCAGGGATCAGTGTTGGGTCCATTGTTGTTTGTCATCTATATCAATGATCTGGATGATGTGGTAAATTGGATCAGCAAATTTGCTGATGATACAAAGATTGGAGGTGTAGTGGACACTGAGGAAGGTTTGCAAAGCTTGCAGAGAGATTTCGACCAACTAGAAAAATGGGCTGAAAAATGGCAAATGGAATTTAACGCAGACAAGTGTGAGATATTGCACTTTGGAAGGACAAACCAAAGTAGAACATACCGGGTAAATGGTAGGACTCTGAAGAGTGCAGTTGAACAGAGGGATCTGGTACAGAATTCCCTAAAAGTGACGTCACAGGTGGACAGGGTCGTAAAGAGTGCCTTTGGTCCATTGGCCTTTATAAATCGGAGAATCGAGTATAAATGTTGGAGTGTTATGGTAAGGTTATATAAGACATTGGTGAGGCCGAATTTAGAGTATTGTGTACAGTTTTGGTCACCTAGTTACAGGAAGGATGTAAATAAGGTTGAAAGAGTGCAGAGAAGGTTCACAAGGATGTTGCCGGGACTTGAGAAGCTGAGTTACAGAGAGAGATTGAATCGGTTGGGACTTTATTCCCTGGAGCGTAGGAGAATGAGGGGAGATTTGATAGAGGTGTATAAGATTTTGATGGGTATAGATAGAGTGAATGCAAGCAGGCTTTTTCCGCTGAGGCTAGGGGAGAAAAAAAACCAGAGGGCATGGGTTAAGGGTGAAAGGAGAAAAGTTTAAAGGGAATATTAGGGGGGGCTTCTTCACGCAGAGAGTGGTGGGAGTGTGGAATGAGCTGCCGGATAAAGTGGTAAATGCGGGGTCACTTTTAACATTTAAGAAAAACTTGGATGGGTTCATGGATGAGAGGGGTGTGGAGGGATATGGTCCAAGTGCAGGTCAGTGGGACTAGGCAAAAAATGGTTCAGCACAGACAAGAAGGGCCAAAAGGCCTGTTTCTGAGCTGTAATTTTCGATGGTTCTTTTTGTGTCATCCTCAGATTTATGTGGAGAAGCACGAGGTTATCCATTTTGGCAGAGAAGAAAGGAAGGCAATTATCTAAATGGAAAGCAGATACAAAATACATCCGTGCAGAGGGATCTGGGTGTCCTGGTTCATGAGTCTCAGAAAGTCGACGTGCAGGTACAGCACGCAATAGGTGAGGCAAATGGGATGTTTGTTGCGAAGGGACTGGAGTGGAGAAGCAGGGAAGCGTTGCTGCAGTTGTACAGGGCGTTGGTGAGACCACATCTGGAGTAGTGTGTCCAGTTGTGGTCTCCTTGTTTGAGGAAGGACGTGGGGGCCCTGGAGGCAGTTCAGAGGGAGGGTCACCAGATCGATCCCGGAGATGGAAGGGGTTGACTCACGAGGAGAGATTGAACAGTTTGGGATTGTACTCACTGGAGTTTGGAAGGATGAGAGGGAGGATCTGATAGAGGGATATGAAAAGGATTGATAGATTAATCGGAGACTCAATGTTTCCTCCCCCTTGTGGGGCAATCTGGAACAAGAGGTAACAGGTATAGGTTGTGAGGCGGTAGATTTAAAACGGCAATGATGTGCAGGTTAGGTACATTAGGTACGAAAGGGCAATTTAGAATGGCCAAAGATGTGTAGGTTAGGTGGATTGGCCATACTAACTTGCCCCTTAGTGTCCAAAGATGTGTAGGTTAGGTGGATTGGCCATGCTAAATTGTCCCTTAGCATCCAAAGATGTGCAGGTTAGGTGGATTGGCTATGCTAAATTGTCCCTTAGCGTCCAAAGATGTGCAGGTTAGGTGGATTGGCCGTGCTAAATTGCCCCTTAGTGTCCAAAGATGTGCAGGTTAGGTGGATTGGCCATGCTAAATTGTCCCTTAGTGTCCAAAGATGTGTAGGTTAGGTGGATTGGCCGTGCTAAATTGCCCCTTAGTGTCCAAAGATGTGCAGGTTAGGTGGATTGGCCATGCTAAATTGTCCCTTAGTGTCCAAAGATGTGCAGGTTAGGTGGATTGGCCATGCTAAATTGTCCCTTAGTGTCCAAAGATGTGCAGGTTAGGTGGATTGGCCATGCTAAATTGCCCCTTAGTGTCCAAAGATGTGCAGGTTAGGTGGATTGGCCATGCTAAATTGCCCCTTAGTGTCCAAAGATGTGCAGGTTAGGTGGATTGGCCATGCTAAATTATCCCTTTGTGTCCAAAGATGTGCAGGTTAGGGGGATTGGCCGTGCTAAATTGTCCCTTCGTGTCCAAAGATGTGCAGGTTAGGTGCTAAGGGGAGGACGAGGCATCCATGGCTGATGAGGGAAGTCAAGGACAGCATAAAAGCAAAAGAAAAAGCATGGAAAGTGGCGAGGATTAGTGGGAAGCCAGAGGATTGGGAAGCCTTTAAAAGCGAGCAGAGGACAACTAAAAAAGCAACAAGGTGGGGGAGGGGAGAGAAGATGAAATATGAGTGCAAGCTCGCTAGGAATATAAAAGATGAAAGGAAGAGTTTTTTTCAATATATAAAAGGTAAGAGAGGGGCAAAAATAGCCATTGGACCACTGGAAAATGAGACTGGAGAAGGAATAATAGGAAACAAAGCAATGGCAGAGGAACTGAATAGTCACTTTGCATAAGTCTTCACGGTGGAAGACACCAGTGGGATGCCAGAGCTCCAGGAGAGTCAGGGGGCACAGGTGGGTGAAGTGACCATCACTCAGGAGAAGGTTCTGGGGGAACTGAAAGGTCTGAAGGTGGATAAGTCACCTGGACCGGATGGACTACACCCCAGGGTTCGAAAAGAGATAGCTGAGGGAATTGTGGAGGCATTGGTGGTGATCTTTCAGGAATCACTGGAGGCAGGGAGGGTACCAGAGGACCGGAAAGGAGCTAATGTAACACCACCGTTTAAGAAGGGAGGGAGACAGCAGATGGGAAATTATAGGCCGGTTAGACTGACTTCAGTCATTGGCAAGATTTTAGCGTCCATTATTAAAGATGAGATCGCAGAGTACTTGGAAGTGCGTGATAAAGCAGGACTGAGTCAGCACGGCTTTGTCAAGGGGAGGTCATGTCTGAAAAATCTGTTAGAGTTCTTTGAGGAGGTAACAAGGAAGTTAGATAAAGGAGAACCAGTGGACATGATATATTTAGATTTCCAGAAGGCCTTTGACAAGGTGCCACATAGGAGACTGAGGAGGGATCTTATTGAAACTTACAGGATACTACGAGGCCTGGATCGAGTGGACGTGGAGAGGATGTTTCCACTGGTAGGAAAAACTAGAACCAGAGGGAACACAACCTCAGGCTGAAGGGACGATCCTTTAAAACAGAGATGAGGAGGAATTTCTTCAGCCAGAGAGTGGCGAATGTGTGGAACTCTTGGCGGAGAAGGCTGTGGAGGCCGGGTCATTGAGTGTCTTTAAGACAGAGATGGATAGGTTCTTGATTAATAAGGGGATCAGGGGTTATGGGGAAAAGGCAGGAGAATGGGGATGAGAAAAATATCAGCCATGATTGAATGGCGGAGCAGATACGATGGGCCGAGTGGCCTCATTCTGCTCCTATATCTTATGGTCCAAAGATGTGTGGGTTAGGTGGATTGGCCATGCTAAATTGTCCCTTAGTGTCCAAAGATGTGTAGGTTAGGTGGATTGGCTACGCTAAATTGTCCCTAATTGTCCAAAGATGTGTAGATTAGGTGGATTGGCTGTGCTAAATTGTCCCTAATTGTCCAAAGATGTGTAGATTAGGTGGATTGGCCGTGCTAAATTGTCCCTTAGTGTCCAAAGATGTGCAGGTTAGGGTGGATTGGCCATGCTAAATTGCTCCTTAGTGTCAGGGGGTCCAGCAGGGTAAATATGTGGGGTTATGGGGAGAGGGCCTGGGTGGGATTGTGGTCAGTGCAGACTCGATGGGCCGAATGGCCTCCTCCTGCTTTGTAGAGATTCTATGAAGACAGGGTTCCAGCTTCGAATTTAAACTCAACTACACATACAACACCCACCAACTTTACATTCATTTTGACCATGAAGGAATGCCGCACTGTGGGAGGGTCAGTGCTGAGGGAGCGCCGCACTGTGGGAGGGTCAGTGCTGAGGGAGCGCCGCACTGTGGGAGGGTCAGTGCTGAGGGAGCGCCGCACTGTGGGAGGGTCGGTGCTGAGGGAGTGCCGCACTGTGGGAGGGTCGGTGCTGAGGGAGCGCCGCACTGTGGGAGGGTCGGTGCTGAGGGAGCGCCGCACTGTGGGAGGGTCGGTGCTGAGGGAGCGCCGCACTGTGGGAGGGTCGGTGCTGAGGGA
>NW_027594552.1:0-16108 GCF_964213995.1 Mustelus asterias | reverse complement strand
GCCACCCCGGACCTTGGTTCCGACCGCCACGTCGGACCTTTGTTCCGAACGCGAACCCGGACTTTGGTTCCGCCCGCCACCCTGGATCTTGGTTCCGACCGCCAGCCCGAACCTTGGTTCGGACCGCCACCCCGATACTTGGTTCCGACCGCCACCCCGGACCTTGGTTCCGATCGCCACGCCGGACCGTGGTATCGACTGCCCCCCCGGATTTTGGTACCGACTGCCACCCCGGACCTTAGTTCTGACCACCACCTCGGACCTTGGTTCTGACCGCCACCTCCACCTTTGTTCCGACCGCCACCCCGGACCTTGGTTCCGACCGCCACCCAGGACCTTGGTTCCGACCGCCTCCCCGGACCTTGGTTCCGACGGCACCCCGGATCTTGGTTCCGTCCACCACCTCGGACCTTGGCTCAGAACGGTACCCCGGACCTTGGTTCCGACCGCCACCCCGGACCTTGGTTCGACCGCCAGCTCGGACCTTGGTTTGGACCGCCACCCTGGGACGTTGGTTCCGACCGCCACCCCGGACCTTGGTTCCGACCGCCACGCCGGACATTGGTTCCGACCGCCACCCCGGACCTTGGTTCCGACTGCCACATCGGACCTTGGGATCTGACCGCCACCTCGGTCATTGTTTCCGACCGCCGCCCCGGACCTTGGTTCCGACCGCCACCCCGGACCTTGGTTCCGACCACCACTTCGGACCATGGTTCCGACCGCCACCACGGGCCTTGGTCCCGACCGCCTCCCCGGACCTTGGTTCCGACCGCCACCCCGGACCTTGGTTCCGACCGCCACCCCGGACCTTGGTTCCGACCGCCACCCCGGACCTTGGTTCCGAATGCCACCCGGGACCTTGGTTCCGACCGGCACCCCGGACCTTGGTTCCGACCGGCGCCCCGGACCTTGGTTCCGACCACCACCCAGGAGCTCGGTTCCGAACGCCAACCCGGACCTTGGTTCCAACTGCCCCCACGGACTTTGGTTCCGACGCTACCCCGGACCTTGGTTCCGACCGCCACCCGGGACCTTGGTTCCGTCCGCCACACGGGACCTTGGTTCTGACTGCCACCCCGGACCTCGGTTCCGACCGCCACCCCGGACCTTGGTTCCGACCACCACCTCGGACTTTGGTTCTGACCACCTACTAGGACATTGGTTCTGACCGCCACCCCGGACCTTGGTTCCGACCGCAACACCAGACCATCGTTCCGAACGCCACCCCGGACCTTGGATGCGACCGCCACCCCGGACCTTGGTTGCGACCGCCACCCGGGCCTTGGTTCCGACCGCCGCCCCGGACCTTGGTCCCGACCGCCGCCCCGGACCTTGGTCCCGACCGCCGCCCCGGACCTTGGTCCCGACCGCCGCCCCGGACCTTGGTCCCGACCGCCGCCCCGGACCTTGGTCCCGACCGCCGCCCCGGACCTTGGTCCCGACCGCCGCCCCGGACCTTGGACCCGACCGCCGCCCCGGACCTTGGTCCCGACCGCCGCCCCGGACCTTGGTCCCGACCGCCGCCCCGGACCTTGGTCCCGACCGCCGCCCCGGACCTTGGTCCCGACCGCCGCCCCGGACCTTGGTCCCGACCGCCGCCCCGGACCTTGGTCCCGACCGCCGCCCCGGACCTTGGTCCCGACCGCCGCCCCGGACCTTGGTCCCGACCGCCGCCCCGGACCTTGGTCCCGACCGCCGCCCCGGACCTTGGTCCCGACCGCCGCCCCGGACCTTGGTCCCGACCGCCGCCCCGGACCTTGGTCCCGACCGCCGCCCCGGACCTTGGTCCCGACCGCCGCCCCGGACCTTGGTCCCGACCGCCGCCCCGGACCTTGGTCCCGACCGCCGCCCCGGACCTTGGTCCCGACCGCCGCCCCGGACCTTGGTCCCGACCGCCGCCCCGGACCTTGGTCCCGACCGCCGCCCCGGACCTTGGTCCCGACCGCCGCCCCGGACCTTGGTTCCGACCGCCGCCCCGGACCTTGGTTCCGACCGCCGCCCCGGACCTTGGTTCCGACCGCCGCACCGGACCTTGGTTCCGACCGCCGCCCCGGACCTTGGTTCCGACCGCCGCCCCGGACCTTGGTTCCGACCGCCGCCCCGGACCTTGGTTCCGACCGCCGCCCCGGACCTTGGTTCCGACCGCCGCCCCGGACCTTGGTTCCGACCGCCGCCCCGGACCTTGGTTCCGACCGCCGCCCCGGACCTTGGTTCCGACCGCCGCCCCGGACCTTGGTTCCGACCGCCGCCCCGGACCTTGGTTCCGACCGCCGCCCCGGACCTTGGTTCCGACCGCCGCCCCGGACCTTCGTTCCGACCGCCGCCCCGGACCTTGGTTCCGACCGCCGCCCCGGACCTTGGTTTGAACCGCCACCCTGGGACGTTGGTTCCGACCGCCACCCCGGACCTTGGTTCCGACCGCCACGCCGGACATTGGTTCCGACCGCCACCCCGGACCTTGGGTTCTGACCGTCACCCCGGACCTTGGTTCCGACCGCCACCACGGAACGTGGTTCCGACCGCCACCCCTGACATTGGTTCCGACCGCGATCCCGGACCTTCGTTCCGACCGCCAGCCCGGATCTTGGTTCCGACCGCCACGCCGGACCTTGGTCCCGACAGCCACCCCGGACCTTGGTCCCGACCGCCGCCCCGGACCTTGGTCCCGACCGCCGCCCCGGACCTTGGTCCCGACCGCCGCCCCGGACCTTGGTCCCGACCGCCGCCCCGGACCTTGGTCCCGACCGCCGCCCCGGAACTTGGTCCCGACCGCCACCCCGGACCTTGGTCCCGACCGCCGCCCCGGACCTTGATCCCGACCGCCGCCCCGGACCTTGGTCCCGACCGCCGCCCCGGACCTTGGTCCCGACCGCCGCCCCGGACCTTGGTCCCGACCGCCGCCCCCGACCTTGGTCCCGACCGTCGCCCCGGACCTTGGTCCCGACCGCCGCCCCGGACCTTGGTCCCGACCGCCGCCCCGGACCTAGGTCCCGACCGCCGCCCCGGACCTTGGTCCCGACCGCCGCCCCGGACCTTGGTCCCGACCGCCGCCCCGGACCTTGGTCCCGACCGCCGCCCCGGACCTTGGTCCCGACCGCCGCCCCGGACCTTGGTCCCGACCGCCGCCCCGGACCTTGGTCCCGACCGCCGCCCCGGACCTTGGTCCCGACCGCCGCCCCGGACCTTGGTCCCGACCGCCGCCCCGGACCTTGGTCCCGACCGCCGCCCCGGACCTTGGTCCCGACCGCCGCCCCGGACCTTGGTCCCGACCGCCGCCCCGGACCTTGGTCCCGACCGCCGCCCCGGACCTTGGTCCCGACCGCCGCCCCGGACCTTGGTCCCGACCGCCGCCCCGGACCTTGGTTCCGACCGCCGCCTCGGACCTTGGTCCCGACCGCCGCCCCGGACCTTGGTTCCGACCGCCGCCCCGGACCTTGGTTCCGACCGCCGCCCCGGACCTTGGTTCCGACCGCTGCCCCGGACCTTGGTTCCGACCGCCGCCCCGGACCTTGGTTCCGACCGCCGCCCCGGACCTTGGTTCCGACCGCCGCCCCGGACCTTGGTTCCGACCGCCGCCCCGGACCTTGGTTCCGACCGCCGCCCCGGACCTTGGTTCCGACCGCCGCCCCGGACCTTGGATCCGACCGCCGCCCCGGACCTTGGTTCCGACCGCCGCCCCGGACCTTGGTTCCGACCGCCGCCCCGGACCTTGGTTCCGACCGCCGCCCCGGACCTTGGTTCCGACCGCCGCCCCGGACCTTGGTTCCGACCGCCGCCCCGGACCTTGGTTCCGACCGCCGCCCCGGACCTTGGTTCCGACCGCCGCCCCGGACCTTGGTTCCGACCGCCGCCCCGGACCTTGGTTCCGACCGCCGCCCCGGACCTTGGTTCCGACCGCCGCCCCGGACCTTGGTTCCGACCGCCGCCCCGGACCTTGGTTCCGACCGCCGCCCCGGACCTTGGTTCCGACCGCCGCCCCGGACCTTGGTTCCGACCGCCGCCCCGGACCTGGGTTCCGACCGCCGCCCCGGACCTTGGTTCCGACCGCCGCCCCGGACCTTGGTTCCGACCGCCGCCCCGGACCTTGGTTCCGACCGCCGCCCCGGACCTTGGTTCCGACCGCCGCCCCGGACCTTGGTTCCGACCGCCGCCCCGGACCTTGGTTCCGACCGCCGACCCGGACCTTGGTTCCGACCGCCGCCCCGGACCTTGGTTCCGACCGCCGCCCCGGACCTTGGTCCCGACCGCCGCCCCGGACCTTGGTTCCGACCGCCGCCCCGGACCTTGGTCCCGACCGCCGCCCCGGACCTTGGTCCCGACCGCCGCCCCGGACCTTGGTCCCGACCGCCGCCCCGGACCTTGGTCCCGACCGCCGCCCCGGACCTTGGTCCCGACCGCCGCCCCGGACCTTGGTCCCGACCGCCGTCCCGGACCTTGGTCCCGACCGCCGCCCCGGACCTTGGTCCCGACCGCCGCCCCGGACCTTGGTCCCGACCGCCGCCCCGGACCTTGTTCCCGACCGCCGCCCCGGACCTTGGTCCCGACCGCCGCCCCGGACCTTGGTCCCGACCGCCGCCCCGGACCTTGGTCCCGACCGCCGCCCCGGACCTTGGTCCCGACCGCCGCCCCGGACCTTGGTCCCGACCGCCTCCCCGGACCTTGGTCCCGACCGCCACCCCGGACCTAGGTCCCGACCGCCACCCCGGACCTTGGTCCCGACCGCCACCCCGGACCTTGGTCCCGACCGCCACCCCGGACCTTGGTCCCGACCGCCACCCCGGACCTTGGTCCCGACCGCCACCCCGGACCTTGGTCCCGACCGCCAGCCCGGACCTTGGTCCCGAATGCCAGCCCGGACCTTGGTACCGACCGCCACCCCGGACCTTGGTTCTGACCGCCACCTCCACCTTTGTTCCGACCGCCACCCAGGACCTTGGTTCCGATCGCCACCCAGGACCTTCATTCCGACCGCCACCCAGGACCTTGGTTCCGACCGCCACCCAGGACCTTGGTTCCGACCGCCACCCCGGACCTTGGTTCCGACCGGCACCCCGGACCTTGGTTCCGTCCAGCACCTCGGACCTTGGCTCAGAACGCTACCCCATACCTTGATTCCGAGCGCCACCCCGGACCTCGGTTCCGACCGCCACCCCGGACCTCGGTTCCGACCGCCAGCCCGGACCTCGGTTCCGACCGCCAGCCCGGACCTTGGTTCCGACCGCCACGCCGGACATTGGTTCCGACCGCCACCCCGGACCTTGGTTCCGACTGCCACATCGGACCTTGGGATCTGACCGCCACCTCGGTCATTGTTTCCGACCACCACCCCGGACCTTGGTTCCGACCGCCACCCCGGACCTTGGTTCCGACCACCACTTCGGACCATGGTTCCGACCGCCACCACGGACCTTGGTCCCGACCGCCACCCCGGACCTTGGTTCCGACCGCCACCCCGGACCTTGGTTCCGACCGCCACCCCGGACCTTGGTTCCGACCGCCACCCCGGACCTTGGTTCCGAATGCCACCCGGGACCTTGGTTCCGACCGGCACCCCGGACCTTGGTTCCGACCGGCGCCCCGGACCTTGGTTCCGACCACCACCCAGGAGCTCGGTTCCGAACGCCAACCCGGACCTTGGTTCCAACTGCCCCCACGGACTTTGGTTCCGACGCTACCCCGGACCTTGGTTCCGACCGCCACCCGGGACCTTGGTTCCGTCCGCCACACGGGACCTTGGTTCTGACTGCCACCCCGGACCTCGGTTCCGACCGCCACCCCGGACCTTGGTTCCGACCACCACCTCGGACTTTGGTTCCGACCACCTACTAGGACATTGGTTCTGACCGCCACCCCGGACCTTGGTTCCGACCGCAACACCAGACCATCGTTCCGAACGCCACACCGGACCTTGGATGCGACCGCCACCCCGGACCTTGGTTGCGACCGCCACCCGGACCTTGGTTCCGACCGCCACCCCGGACCTTGGTTCCGACCGCCACCCCGGACCTTGGGTTCTGACCGTCACCCCGGACCTTGGTTCCGACCGCCACCACGGAACGTGGTTCCGACCGCCACCCCTGACATTGGTTCCGACCGCGATCCCGGACCTTCGTTCCGACCGCCAGCCCGGATCTTGGTTCCGACCGCCACGCCGGACCTTGGTCCCGACCGCCACCCCGGACCTTGGTCCCGACCGCCGCCCCGGACCTTGGTCCCGACCGCCGCCCCGGACCTTGGTCCCGACCGCCACCACGGACCTTGGTCCCGACCGCCGCCCCGGACCTTGGTCCCGACCGCCGCCCCGGACCTTGGTTCCGACCGCCGCCCCGGACCTTGGTTCCGACCGCCGCCCCGGACCTTGGTTCCGACCGCCGCCCCGGACCTTGGTTCCGACCGCCGCCCCGGACCTTGGTTCCGACCGCCGCCCCGGACCTTGGTTCCGACCGCCGCCCCGGACCTTGGTTCCGACCGCCGCCCCGGACCTTGGTTCCGACCGCCGCCCCGGACCTTGGTTCCGACCGCCGCCCCGGACCTTGGTTCCGACCGCCGCCCCGGACCTTGGTTCCGACCGCCGCCCCGGACCTTGGTTCCGACCGCCGCCCCGGACGTTGGTTCCGACCGCCGCCCCGGACCTTGGTTCCGACCGCCGCCCCGGACCTTGGTTCCGACCGCCGCCCCGGACCTTGGTTCCGACCGCCGCCCCGCACCTTGGTCCCGACCGCCGCCCCGCACCTTGGTCCCGACCGCCGCCCCGGACCTTGGCCCCGACCGCCGCCCCGGACCTTGGTCCCGACCGCCGCCCCGGACCTTGGTCCCGACCGCCGCCCCGCACCTTGGTCCCGACCGCCGCCCCGGACCTTGGTCCCGACCGCCGCCCCGGACCTTGGTCCCGACCGCCGCCCCGGACCTTGGTCCCGACCGCCTCCCCGGACCTTGGTCCCGACCGCCACCCCGGACCTTGGTCCCGACCGCCACCCCGGACCTTGGTCCCGACCGCCACCCCGGACCTTGGTCCCGACCGCCACCCCGGACCTTGGTCCCGACCGCCACCCCGGACCTTGGTCCCGACCGCCACCCCGGACCTTGGTCCCGACCGCCAGCCCGGACCTTGGTTCCGACCGGCGCCCCGGACCTTGGTTCCGACCGCCGCCCCGGACCTTGGTTCCGACCGCCGCCCCGGACCTTGGTTCCGACCGCCGCCCCGGACCTTGGTTCCGACCGCCGCCCCGGACCTTGGTTCCGACCGCCGCCCCGGACCTTGGTTCCGACCGCCGCCCCGGACCTTGGTTCCGACCGCCGCCCCGGACCTTGGTCCCGACCGCCGCCCCGGACCTTGGTTCCGACCGCCGCCCCGGACCTTGGTTCCGATCGCCACCCAGGACCTTCGTTCCGACCGCCACCCAGGACCTTGGTTCCGACCGCCACCCAGGACCTTGGTTCCGACCGCCACCCCGGACCTTGGTTCCGACCGGCACCCCGGACCTTGGTTCCGTCCAGCACCTCGGACCTTGGCTCAGAACGCTACCCCATACCTTGATTCCGAGCGCCACCCCGGACCTCGGTTCCGACCGCCACCCCGGACCTCGGTTCCGACCGCCAGCCCGGACCTCGGTTCCGACCGCCAGCCCGGACCTTGGTTCCGACCGCCACGCCGGACATTGGTTCCGACCGCCACCCCGGACCTTGGTTCCGACTGCCACATCGGACCTTGGGATCTGACCGCCACCTCGGTCATTGTTTCCGACCGCCACCCCGGACCTTGGTTCCGACCGCCACCCCGGACCTTGGTTCCGACCACCACTTCGGACCATGGTTCCGACCGCCACCACGGACCTTGGTCCCGACCGCCACCCCGGACCTTGGTTCCGACCGCCACCCCGGACCTTGGTTCCGACCGCCACCCCGGACCTTGGTTCCGACCGCCACCCCGGACCTTGGTTCCGAATGCCACCCGGGACCTTGGTTCCGACCGGCACCCCGGACCTTGGTTCCGACCGGCGCCCCGGACCTTGGTTCCGACCACCACCCAGGAGCTCGGTTCCGAACGCCAACCCGGACCTTGGTTCCAACTGCCCCCACGGACTTTGGTTCCGACGCTACCCCGGACCTTGGTTCCGACCGCCACCCGGGACCTTGGTTCCGTCCGCCACACGGGACCTTGGTTCTGACTGCCACCCCGGACCTCGGTTCCGACCGCCACCCCGGACCTTGGTTCCGACCACCACCTCGGACTTTGGTTCCGACCACCTACTAGGACATTGGTTCTGACCGCCACCCCGGACCTTGGTTCCGACCGCAACACCAGACCATCGTTCCGAACGCCACACCGGACCTTGGATGCGACCGCCACCCCGGACCTTGGTTGCGACCGCCACCCGGACCTTGGTTCCGACCGCCACCCCGGACCTTGGTTCCGACCGCCACCCCGGACCTTGGGTTCTGACCGTCACCCCGGACCTTGGTTCCGACCGCCACCACGGAACGTGGTTCCGACCGCCACCCCTGACATTGGTTCCGACCGCGATCCCGGACCTTCGTTCCGACCGCCAGCCCGGATCTTGGTTCCGACCGCCACGCCGGACCTTGGTCCCGACCGCCACCCCGGACCTTGGTCCCGACCGCCGCCCCGGACCTTGGTCCCGACCGCCGCCCCGGACCTTGGTCCCGACCGCCACCCCGGACCTTGGTCCCGACCGCCGCCCCGGACCTTGGTTCCGACCGCCGCCCCGGACCTTGGTTCCGACCGCCGCCCCGGACCTTGGTTCCGACCGCCGCCCCGGACCTTGGTTCCGACCGCCGCCCCGGACCTTGGTTCCGACCGCCGCCCCGGACCTTGGTTCCGACCGCCGCCCCGGACCTTGGTTCCGACCGCCGCCCCGGACCTTGGTTCCGACCGCCGCCCCGGACCTTGGTTCCGACCGCCGCCCCGGACCTTGGTTCCGACCGCCGCCCCGGACCTTGGTTCCGACCGCCGCCCCGGACCTTGGTTCCGACCGCCGCCCCGGACCTTGGTTCCGACCGCCGCCCCGGACGTTGGTTCCGACCGCCGCCCCGGACCTTGGTTCCGACCGCCGCCCCGGACCTTGGTTCCGACCGCCGCCCCGGACCTTGGTTCCGACCGCCGCCCCGCACCTTGGTCCCGACCGCCGCCCCGCACCTTGGTCCCGACCGCCGCCCCGGACCTTGGCCCCGACCGCCGCCCCGGACCTTGGTCCCGACCGCCGCCCCGGACCTTGGTCCCGACCGCCGCCCCGGACCTTGGTCCCGACCGCCGCCCCGGACCTTGGTCCCGACCGCCGCCCCGGACCTTGGTCCCGACCGCCGCCCCGGACCTTGGTCCCGACCGCCTCCCCGGACCTTGGTCCCGACCGCCACCCCGGACCTTGGTCCCGACCGCCACCCCGGACCTTGGTCCCGACCGCCACCCCGGACCTTGGTCCCGACCGCCACCCCGGACCTTGGTCCCGACCGCCACCCCGGACCTTGGTCCCGACCGCCACCCCGGACCTTGGTCCCGACCGCCAGCCCGGACCTTGGTTCCGACCGGCGCCCCGGACCTTGGTTCCGACCGCCGCCCCGGACCTTGGTTCCGACCGCCGCCCCGGACCTTGGTTCCGACCGCCGCCCCGGACCTTGGTTCCGACCGCCGCCCCGGACCTTGGTTCCGACCGCCGCCCCGGACCTTGGTTCCGACCGCCGCCCCGGACCTTGGTTCCGACCGCCGCCCCGGACCTTGGTCCCGACCGCCGCCCCGGACCTTGGTTCCGACCGCCGCCCCGGACCTTGGTTCCGACCGCCGCCCCGGACCTTGGTTCCGACCGCCGCCCCGGACCTTGGTTCCGACCTCCGCCCCGGACCTTGGTTCCGACCGCCGCCCCGGACCTTGGTTCCGACCGCCGCCCCGGACCTTGGTTCCGACCGCCGCCCCGGACCTTGGTTCCGACCGCCGCCCCGGACCTTGGTTCCGACCGCCGCCCCGGACCTTGGTTCCGACCGCCGCCCCGGACCTTGGTTCCGACCGCCGCCCCGGACCTTGGTTCCGACCGCCGCCCCGGACCTTGGTTCCGACCGCCGCCCCGGACCTTGGTTCCGACCGCCGCCCCGGACCTTGGTTCCGACCGCCGCCCCGGACCTTGGTTCCGACCGCCGCCCCGGACCTTGGTTCCGACCGCCGCCCCGGACCTTGGTTCCGACCGACGCCCCGGACCTTGGTTCCGACCGCCGCCCCGGACCTTGGTTCCGACCGCCGCCCCGGACCTTGGTTCCGACCGCCACCCGGGACCTTGGTTCCGTCCGCCACACGGGACCTCGGTTCTGACTGCCACCCCGGACCTCGGTTCCGACCGCCACCCCGGACCTTGGTTCCGACCACCACCTCGGACTTTGGTTCCGACCACCTACTAGGACATTGGTTCTGACCGCCACCCCGGACCTTGGTTCCGACCGCAACACCAGACCATCGTTCCGAACGCCACCCCGGACCTTGGATGCGACCGCCACCCCGGACCTTGGTTGCGACCGCCACCCGGACCTTGGTTCCGACCGCCACCCCGGACCTTGGTTCCGACCGCCACCCCGGACCTTGGGTTCTGACCGTCACCCCGGACCTTGGTTCCGACCGCCACCACGGAACGTGGTTCCGACCGCCACCCCTGACATTGGTTCCGACCGCGATCCCGGACCTTCGTTCCGACCGCCAGCACGGATCTTGGTTCCGACCGCCACGCCGGACCTTGGTCCCGACCGCCACCCCGGACCTTGGTCCCGACCGCCGCCCCGGACATTGGTCCCGACCGCCGCCCCGGACCTTGGTCCCGACCGCCACCCCGGACCTTGGTCCCGACCGCCGCCCCGGACCTTGGTCCCGACCGCCGCCCCGGACCTTGGTTCCGACCGTCGCCCCGGACCTTGGTTCCGACCGCCGCCCCGGACCTTGGTTCCGACCGCCGCCCCGGACCTTGGTTCCGACCGCCGCCCCGGACCTTGGTTCCGACCGCCGCCCCGGACCTTGGTTCCGACCGCCGCCCCGGACCTTGGTTCCGACCGCCGCCCCGGACCTTGGTTCCGACCGCCGCCCCGGACCTTGGTTCCGACCGCCGCCCCGGACCTTGGTTCCGACCGCCGCCCCGGACCTTGGTTCCGACCGCCGCCCCGGACCTTGGTTCCGACCGCCGCCCCGGACCTTGGTTCCGACCGCCGCCCCGGACCTTGGTTCCGACCGCCGCCCCGGACCTTGGTTCCGACCGCCGCCCCGGACCTTGGTTCCGACCGCCGCCCCGGACCTTGGTTCCGACCGCCGCCCCGGACCTTGGTTCCGACCGCCACCCGGGACCTTGGTTCCGTCCGCCACACGGGACCTTGGTTCTGACTGCCACCCCGGACCTCGGTTCCGACCGCCACCCCGGACCTTGGTTCCGACCACCACCTCGGACTTTGGTTCCGACCACCTACTAGGACATTGGTTCTGACCGCCACCCCGGACCTTGGTTCCGACCGCAACACCAGACCATCGTTCCGAACGCCACCCCGGACCTTGGATGCGACCGCCACCCCGGACCTTGGTTGCGACCGCCACCCGGACCTTGGTTCCGACCGCCACCCCGGACCTTGGTTCCGACCGCCACCCCGGACCTTGGGTTCTGACCGTCACCCCGGACCTTGGTTCCGACCGCCACCACGGAACGTGGTTCCGACCGCCACCCCTGACATTGGTTCCGACCGCGATCCCGGACCTTCGTTCCGACCGCCAGCACGGATCTTGGTTCCGACCGCCACGCCGGACCTTGGTCCCGACCGCCGCCCCGGACCTTGGTCCCGACCGCCGCCCCGGACATTGGTCCCGACCGCCGCCCCGGACCTTGGTCCCGACCGCCGCCCCGGACCTTGGTCCCGACCGCCGCCCCGGACCTTGGTCCCGACCGCCGCCCCGGACCTTGGTTCCGACCGCCGCCCCGGACCTTGGTTCCGACCGCCGCCCCGGACCTTGGTTCCGACCGCCGCCCCGGAACTTGGTTCCGACCGCCGCCCCGGACCTTGGTTCCGACCGCCGCCCCGGACCTTGGTTCCGACCGCCGCCCCGGACCTTGGTTCCGACCGCCGCCCCGGACCTTGGTTCCGACCGCCGCCCCGGACCTTGGTTCCGACCGCCGCCCCGGACCTTGGTTCCGACCGCCGCCCCGGACCTTGGTTCCGACCGCCGCCCCGGACGTTGGTTCCGACCGCCGCCCCGGACCTTGGTTCCGACCGCCGCCCCGGACCTTGGTTCCGACCGCCGCCCCGGACCTTGGTTCCGACCGCCGCCCCGCACCTTGGTCCCGACCGCCGCCCCGCACCTTGGTCCCGACCGCCGCCCCGGACCTTGGTCCCGACCGCCGCCCCGGACCTTGGTCCCGACCGCCGCCCCGGACCTTGGTCCCGACCGCCGCCCCGGACCTTGGTCCCGACCGCCGCCCCGGACCTTGGTCCCGACCGCCGCCCCGGACCTTGGTCCCGACCGCCGCCCCGGACCTTGGTCCCGACCGCCGCCCCGGACCTTGGTCCCGACCGCCTCCCCGGACCTTGGTCCCGACCGCCGCCCCGGACCTTGGTCCCGACCGCCGCCCCGGACCTTGGTTCCGACCGCCGCCCCGGACCTTGGTTCCGACCGCCGCCCCGGACCTTGGTTCCGACCGCCGCCCCGGACCTTGGTTCCGACCGCCGCCCCGGACCTTGGTTCCGACCGCCGCCCCGGACCTTGGTTCCGACCGCCGCCCCGGACCTTGGTTCCGACCGCCGCCCCGGACCTTGGTTCCGACCGCCGCCCCGGACGTTGGTTCCGACCGCCGCCCCGGACCTTGGTTCCGACCGCCGCCCCGGACCTTGGTTCCGACCGCCGCCCCGGACCTTGGTTCCGACCGCCGCCCCGCACCTTGGTCCCGACCGCCGCCCCGCACCTTGGTCCCGACCGCCGCCCCGGACCTTGGTCCCGACCGCCGCCCCGGACCTTGGTCCCGACCGCCGCCCCGGACCTTGGTCCCGACCGCCGCCACGGACCTTGGTCCCGACCGCCGCCCCGGACCTTGGTCCCGACCGCCGCCCCGGACCTTGGTCCCGACCGCCGCCCCGGACCTTGGTCCCGACCGCCTCCCCGGACCTTGGTCCCGACCGCCACCCCGGACCTTGGTCCCGACCGCCACCCCGGACCTTGGTCCCGACCGCCACCCCGGACCTTGGTCCCGACCGCCACCCCGGACCTTGGTCCCGACCGCCACCCCGGACCTTGGTCCCGACCGCCACCCCGGACCTTGGTCCCGACCGCCACCCCGGACCTTGGTCCCGACCGCCACCCCGGACCTTGGTCCCGACCGCCACCCCGGACCTTGGTCCCGACCGCCACCCCGGACCTTGGTCCCGACCGCCACCCCGGACCTTGGTCCCGACCGCCACCCCGGACCTTGGTCCCGACCGCCACCCCGGACCTTGGTCCCGACCGCCACCCCGGACCTTGGTCCCGACCGCCACCCCGGACCTTGGTCCCGACCGCCAGCCCGGACCTTGGTCCCGACCGGCGCCCCGGACCTTGGTTCCGACCGGCGCCCCGGACCTTGGTTCCGACCGCCGCCCCGGACCTTGGTTCCGACCGCCGCCCCGGACCTTGGTTCCGACCGCCGCCCCGGACCTTGGTTCCGACCGCCGCCCCGGACCTTGGTTCCGACCGCCGCCCCGGACCTTGGTTCCGACCGCCGCCCCGGACCTTGGTTCCGACCGCCGCCCCGGACCTTGGTTCCGACCGCCGCCCCGGACCTTGGTTCCGACCGCCGCCCCGGACCTTGGTTCCGACCGCCGCCCCGGACCTTGGTTCCGACCGCCGCCCCGGACCTTGGTTCCGACCGCCGCCCCGGACCTTGGTTCCGACCGCCGCCCCGGACCTTGGTTCCGACCGCCGCCCCGGACCTTGGTTCCGACCGCCGCCCCGGACCTTGGTTCCGACCGCCGCCCCGGACCTTGGTTCCGACCGCCGCGCCGGACCTTGGTTCCGACCGCCGCCCCGGACCTTGGTTCCGACCGCCGCCCCGGACCTTGGTTCCGACCGCCGCCCCGGACCTTGGTTCCGACCGCCGCCCCGGACCTTGGTTCCGACCGCCGCCCCGGACCTTGGTTCCGACCGCCGCCCCGGACCTTGGTTCCGACCGCCGCCCCGGACCTTGGTTCCGACCGCCGCCCCGGACCTTGGTTCCGACCGCCGCCCCGGACCTTGGTTCCGACCGCCGCCCCGGACCTTGGTTCCGACCGCCGCCCCGGACCTTGGTTCCGACCGCCGCCCCGGACCTTGGTTCCGACCGCCGCCCCGGACCTTGGTTCCGACCGCCGCCCCGGACCTTGGTTCCGACCGCCGCCCCGGACCTTGGTTCCGACCGCCACCCGGGACCTTGGTTCCGTCCGCCACACGGGACCTTGGTTCTGACTGCCACCCCGGACCTCGGTTCCGACCGCCACCCCGGACCTTGGTTCCGACCACCACCTCGGACTTTGGTTCCGACCACCTACTAGGACATTGGTTCTGACCGCCACCCCGGACCTTGGTTCCGACCGCAACACCAGACCATCGTTCCGAACGCCACCCCGGACCTTGGATGCGACCGCCACCCCGGACCTTGGTTGCGACCGCCACCCGGACCTTGGTTCCGACCGCCACCCCGGACCTTGGTTCCGACCGCCACCCCGGACCTTGGGTTCTGACCGTCACCCCGGACCTTGGTTCCGACCGCCACCACGGAACGTGGTTCCGACCGCCACCCCTGACATTGGTTCCGACCGCGATCCCGGACCTTCGTTCCGACCGCCAGCACGGATCTTGGTTCCGACCGCCACGCCGGACCTTGGTCCCGACCGCCGCCCCGGACCTTGGTCCCGACCGCCGCCCCGGACATTGGTCCCGACCGCCGCCCCGGACCTTGGACCCGACCGCCGCCCCGGACCTTGGTCCCGACCGCCGCCCCGGACCTTGGTCCCGACCGCCGCCCCGGACCTTGGTTCCGACCGCCGCCCCGGACCTTGGTTCCGACCGCCGCCCCGGACCTTGGTTCCGACCGCCGCCCCGGAACTTGGTTCCGACCGCCGCCCCGGACCTTGGTTCCGACCGCCGCCCCGGACCTTGGTTCCGACCGCCGCCCCGGACCTTGGTTCCGACCGCCGCCCCGGACCTTGGTTCCGACCGCCGCCCCGGACCTTGGTTCCGACCGCCGCCCCGGACCTTGGTTCCGACCGCCGCCCCGGACCTTGGTTCCGACCGCCGCCCCGGACCTTGGTTCCGACCGCCGCCCCGGACCTTGGTTCCGACCGCCGCCCCGGACCTTGGTTCCGACCGCCGCCCCGCACCTTGGTCCCGACCGCCGCCCCGCACCTTGGTCCCGACCGCCGCCCCGCACCTTGGTCCCGACCGCCGCCCCGGACCTTGGTCCCGACCGCCGCCCCGGACCTTGGTCCCGACCGCCGCCCCGGACCTTGGTCCCGACCGCCGCCCCGGACCTTGGTCCCGACCGCCGCCCCGGACCTTGGTCCCGACCGCCGCCCCGGACCTTGGTCCCGACCGCCGCCCCGGACCTTGGTCCCGACCGCCGCCCCGGACCTTGGTCCCGACCGCCTCCCCGGACCTTGGTCCCGACCGCCGCCCCGGACCTTGGTCCCGACCGCCGCCCCGGACCTTGGTTCCGACCGCCGCCCCGGACCTTGGTTCCGACCGCCGCCCCGGACCTTGGTTCCGACCGCCGCCCCGGACCTTGGTTCCGACCGCCGCCCCGGACCTTGGTTCCGACCGCCGCCCCGGACCTTGGTTCCGACCGCCGCCCCGGACCTTGGTTCCGACCGCCGCCCCGGACCTTGGTTCCGACCGCCGCCCCGGACCTTGGTTCCGACCGCCGCCCCGGACCTTGGTTCCGACCGCCGCCCCGGACCTTGGTTCCGACCGCCGCCCCGCACCTTGGTCCCGACCGCCGCCCCGGCACCTTGGTCCCGACCGCCGCCCCGGACCTTGGTCCCGACCGCCGCCCCGGACCTTGGTCCCGACCGCCGCCCCGGACCTTGGTCCCGACCGCCGCCCCGGACCTTGGTCCCGACCGCCGCCCCG
>NW_027594551.1:0-16113 GCF_964213995.1 Mustelus asterias | reverse complement strand
TGTCTCCCAGATGTTGCTCTTGTCTCCACGATCACCCTGCCTGACACACAGGGGGCGGGGCCTGGACCAGGGGCGGGGCCTGGACTAGGGGGCGGGGCCTGGACTAGGGGGCGGGGCCTGGACAAGGGGGCAGGGTCTGGACCAGGGGGCGGGGCACGGACCAGGGGGCGGGGCACGGACAGGGTGGTGGGGCAAGGACCAGGAGGCGGGGCACGGACCAGGGGGCGGGACGAGGCACGGACCAGGGGGCGGGGTGTTGCGACATCCGGGTCTCCGATACGCGGAAGCAAACCGACGTCACCTGCAATACGGAAATAGCAAGGTTTTTTTTCAAAGCTCCCTCCCTATCTCTGTGACCTCCTCCAGCCCCTCCCTATCTCTGTAACCTCCTCCAGCCCCTACACCCTCCCTATCTCTGTGACCTCCTCCAGCCCCTCCCTATCTCTGTAACCTCCTCCAGCCCCTACACCCTCCCTATCTCTGTAACCTCCTCCAGCCCCTCCCTATCTCTCTAACCTCCTCCAGCCGCTACACCCCTCCCTATCTCTGTGACCTCCTCCAGCCCCTCCCTATCTCTGTAACCTCCTCCAGCCCCTACACCCTCCCTATCTCTGTAACCTCCTCCAGCCCCTCCCTATCTCTGTAACCTCTTCCAGCCCCTCCCTATCTCTGTAACCTCTT
The DNA here is from genome assembly GCF_964213995.1 of Mustelus asterias. NCBI lineage: Eukaryota > Metazoa > Chordata > Chondrichthyes > Carcharhiniformes > Triakidae > Mustelus > Mustelus asterias. Next base: position 15,432 of record NW_027594551.1, on the reverse strand, counting down.
CCAGCCCCTCCCTATCTCTGTAACCCCCTCCACCCCATCTCTGTAACCCCCATCTCTGTAACCCCCTCCACCCCATCTCTGTAACCTCTTCCAGCCCCTCCCTATCTCTGTAACCCCCTCCACCCCATCTCAGTAACCCCCATCTCTGTAACCCCCTCCACCCCATCTCTGTAACCCCCATTTCTGTAACCCCCTCCACCCCATCTCTGTAACCTCTTCCAGCCCCTCCCTATCTCTGTAACCCCCTCCACCCCATCTCTGTAACCCCCATCTCTGTAACCCCCTCCACCCCATCTCTGTAACCCCCTCCACCCCATCTCTGTAACCCCCTCCACCCCATCTCTGTAACCCCCTCCACCCCATCTCTGTAACCCCCTCCACCCCATCTCTGTAACCCCCATTTCTGTAACCCCCTCCACCCCATCTCTGTAACTCCCTTCACCCATCTCTGTAACCCCCATCTCTGTAACCCCCTCCACCCCATCTCTGTAACCCCCTCCACCCCATCTCTGGAACCCCCTCCACCCCATCTCTGGAACCCCCTCCACCCCATCTCTGGAACCCCCTCCACCCCATCTCTGGAACCCCCTCCACCCCATCTCTGTAACCCCCATCTCTGTAACCCCCTCCACCCCATCTCTGTAACCCCCTCCACCCCATCTCTGTAACCCCCTCCACCCCATCTCTGTAACCCCCATCTCTGTAACCCCCTCCACCCCATCTCTGTAACCCCCTCCACCCCATCTCTGTAACCCCCTCCACCCCATCTCTGTAACCCCCTCCACCCCATCTCTGTAACCCCCTCCACCCCATCTCTGTAACCCCCTCCACCCCATCTCTGTAACCCCCTCCACCCCATCTCTGTACACCCCATCTCTGTAACCCCCTCCACCCCATCTCTGTACACCCCATCTCTGTAACCCCCATCTCTGTAACCCCCTCCACCCCATCTCTGTAACCCCCTCCACCCCATCTCTGTAACCCCCTCCACCCCATCTCTGTAACCCCCTCCACCCCATCTCTGTAACCCCCTCCACCCCATCTCTGTAACCCCCTCCACCCCATCTCTGTAACCCCCTCCACCCCATCTCTGTAACCCCCTCCACCCCATCTCTGTAACCCCCTCCACCCAATCTCTGTAACCCCCTCCACCCCAATCTCTGTAACCCCCTCCACCCCAATCTCTGTAACCCCCTCCACCCCAATCTCTGTAACCCCCTCCACCCCAATCTCTGTAACCCCCTCCACCCCAATCTCTGTAACCCCCTCCACCCCAATCTCTGTAACCCCCTCCACCGCAATCTCTGTAACCCCCTCCACCCCAATCTCTGTAACCCCCTCCACCCCAATCTCTGTAACCCCCTCCACCCCAATCTCTGTAACCCCCTCCACCCCAATCTCTGTAACCCCCTCCACCCCAATCTCTGTAACCCCCTCCACCCCAATCTCTGTAAACCCCTCCACCCCAATCTCTGTAACCCCCTCCACCCCAATCTCTGTAACCCCCTCCACCCCAATCTCTGTAACCCCCTCCACCCCAATCTCTGTAACCCCCTCCACCCCAATCTCTGTAACCCCCTCCACCCCAATCTCTGTAACCCCCTCCACCCCAATCTCTGTAACCCCCTCCACCCCAATCTCTGTAACCCCCTCCACCCCAATCTCTGTAACCCCCTCCACCCCAATCTCTGTAACCCCCTCCACCCCAATCCCTGTAACCCCCTCCACCCCAATCCCTGTAACCCCCTCCACCCCAATCTCTGTAACCCCCTCCACCCCAATCTCTGTAACCCCCTCCACCCCAATCTCTGTAACCCCCTCCACCCCAATCTCTGTAACCCCCTCCACCCCAATCTCTGTAACCCCCTCCACCCCAATCTCTGTAACCCCCTCCACCCCAATCTCTGTAACCCCCTCCACCCCAATCTCTGTAACCCCCTCCACCCCAATCTCTGTAACCCCCTCCACCCCAATCTCTGTAACCCCCTCCACCCCAATCTCTGTAACCCCCTCCACCCCAATCTCTGTAACCCCCTCCACCCCAATCTCTGTAACCCCCTCCACCCCAATCTCTGTAACCCCCTCCACCCCAATCTCTGTAACCCCCTCCACCCCAATCTCTGTAACCCCCTCCACCCCAATCTCTGTAACCCCCTCCACCCCAATCTCTGTAACCCCCTCCACCCCAATCTCTGTAACCCCCTCCACCCCAATCTCTGTAACCCCCTCCACCCCAATCTCTGTAACCCCCTCCACCCCAATCTCTGTAACCCCCTCCACCCCAATCTCTGTAACCCCCTCCACCCCAATCTCTGTAACCCCCTCCACCCCAATCTCTGTAACCCCCTCCACCCCAATCTCTGTAACCCCCTCCACCCCAATCTCTGTAACCCCCTCCACCCCAATCTCTGTAACCCCCTCCACCCCAATCTCTGTAACCCCCTCCACCCCAATCTCTGTAACCCCCTCCACCCCAATCTCTGTAACCCCCTCCACCCCAATCTCTGTAACCCCCTCCACCCCAATCTCTGTAACCCCCTCCACCCCAATCTCTGTAACCCCCTCCACCCCAATCTCTGTAACCCCCATCTCTGTAACCCCCTCCACCCCATCTCTGGAACCCCCTCCACCCCATCTCTGGAACCCCCATTTCTGTAACCCCCTCCACCCCATCTCTGTAACCCCCTCCACCCCATCTCTGTAACCCCCTCCACCCCATCTCTGTAACCCCCTCCACCCATCTCTGTAACGCCCATCTCTGTAACCCCCTCCACCCCATCTCTGTAACCCCCTCCACCCCATCTCTGTAACCCCCTCCACCCCATCTCTGTAACCCCCTCCACCCCATCTCTGTAACCCCCTCCACCCCATCTCTGTAACCCCCATCTCTGTAACCCCCTCCACTCCATCTCTGTAACCCCCTCCACCCCATCACTGTAACCCCCATCTCTGTAACCCCCTCCACCCCATCTCTGTAACCCCCTCCACCCCATCTCTGTAACCCCCTCCACCCCATCTCTGTAACCCCCTCCACCCCATCTCTGTAACCCCCTCCACCCCATCTCTGTAACCCCCTCCACCCCATCTCTGTAACCCCCATCTCTGTAACCCCCTCCACCCCATCTCTGTACACCCCATCTCTGTAACCCCCATCTCTGTAACCCCCTCCACCCCATCCCTGTAACCCCCTCCACCCCATCCCTGTAACCCCCTCCACCCCATCCCTGTAACCCCCTCCACCCCATCCCTGTAACCCCCTCCACCCCATCCCTGTAACCCCCTCCACCCCATCTCTGTAACCCCCATCTCTGTACCCCCCTCCACCCCGATCTCTGTAACCCCCTCCACCCCGATCGCTGTAACCCCCTCCACCCCGATCGCTGTAACCCCCTCCACCCCGATCGCTGTAACCCCCTCCACCCCGATCGCTGTAACCCCCTCCACCCCGATCGCTGTAACCCCCTCCACCCCGATCGCTGTAACCCCCTCCACCCCGATCGCTGTAACCCCCTCCACCCCGATCGCTGTAACCCCCTCCACCCCGATCGCTGTAACCCCCTCCACCCCGATCGCTGTAACCCCCTCCACCCCGATCGCTGTAACCCCCTCCACCCCGATCGCTGTAACCCCCTCCACCCCGATCGCTGTAACCCCCTCCACCCCGATCGCTGTAACCCCCTCCACCCCGATCGCTGTAACCCCCTCCACCCCGATCGCTGTAACCCCCTCCACCCCGATCGCTGTAACCCCCTCCACCCCGATCGCTGTAACCCCCTCCACCCCGATCTCTGTAACCCCCTCCACCCCCTACACCCTCCCTATCTCTCTAACCTCCTCGAGCCCCGGCATCCCCACCTCTATCTCTGTAACGTCCTCCAGCCCCTACACTCCCTCCCTATCTCTGTAACCTTCTTCAACCCCTACAACCCTCCCTATCTCTGTAACCTCTCCAGCCCCTGCATCCCCTCCAAATCGGTGTAATCTCCTCCAACCCCAACACCCCCTCCCTATTTCTGTAACCTCCTACACCCCTCCCTATCTTTGTCACCTCCTCCAGCCCCTACACCCCTCCCTATCTCTGTCACCTCCTCCAGCCCCTACACCCCTCCCTATCTTTGTCACCTCCTCCAGCCCCTACACCCCTCCCTATCTCTGTAACCTCCTCCAGCCCCTACACCCCTCCCTATCTCTATAACCTCCTCCAGCCCCTTCACCCCTACCTCTGTAACCTCCTCCAGCCCCTTCATCCCTCCCTATCTCTGTCACCTCCTCCCTCCCTCCCTATTTCTGTCACCTCCTCCCTCCCTCCCTATTTCTGTAACCTCCTCCAGCCCCTACACCCCCTCCGAATCTCCTCCAACCCGTACACCCCCTCCCAATCTCTGTCACCTCCTGCAGCCCCTACTCCCCTCCCATTCTCTGTAACCTCCTCCAGCCCCCACATCCTGTCTCTATCTCTGTTACCTCCTCCAGCCCCAACACCCCTACCTATCTCTGTAATCTCCTCGAGGCCCTACACCCCTCCCTATCTCTGTAATCTCCTCGAGGCCCTAAACCCTTCCCTATCTCTGTAATCTCCTCCAGCCCCTACGCCCTTCCCTATCTCTGTAATCTCCTCCAGCCCCTACGCCCTTCCCTATCTCTGTAATCTCCTCCAGCCCCTACGCCCTTCCATATCTCTGTAACCTCCTCCAGCCCTGATGTCCCCTCCCTATCTCTGTATCTTTGTATCCTCCTCCAGCCCCGCCGACCCCTCCCTGTCTCCGTAATGCCCCCCCCCCCGTCCGTCTGTCCGTCAGCACCCTGCATATCTGCAACCTCTTACGACCCTCTGAGATCTCCACGCTCCTCCAATTCCGGTCTCTTGAGCATCCTTCGAATCCGCCATTGGTGGCCATGCCTTTAGCTGCCTGGGGAGGGGTCCCTAAGATCGTAAATTCCCTCTTTCATCCTCCCCCCGTCCATCCATCTCTGCCCCCGTGCTGGCTTGATCTTGTGTCCCTGCCTCAGGGATGGCCCCACCTGACCTCACACCCTCCCCCCGACTTCCCTCACCCCCTCCTCCACTCCCTCCATCGAACCCCCCTTTCCCTCTCGCTTTGTTGTTCCCTTTCTAACAGTCTCTCTCTCTCGTTCCCTCTTTCTCCCCCTCATGCAGTCCTGCTTCGACCCCACTTTGTCCCGGAAGCTTCCATGGTCAGGAGGTTGGCTGAGCGATGTCGCGTGAGGAGTGTGAAGAGTTCCGGAGGACGATTCGGGAGGAGCTGGATCTCACTCTCCAGTTCTGGCTGAAACATTCACACGACCAGGAGTTGGGGTGAGCAGCCATTGGCTTCAGCCCGTATCGGGGGGCAAAGACCATTCAGGGCTCACAATATGGACTGACCCCAACTGCAGTGCCGAGGGAGCGCCGCGCTGCGGAGGGGTTGGTGTCGAGGGCGTGCCGCGCACAGTCGCATTGGTGACGAGGGAGCGCCGCGGACGGGTCGGTGACGAGGGGGCGCCGGGCGGGTCGGTGCCGGGGGGAGCTGGACGGGTCAGTGCTGTTGTGGGAAATTTACCACCGGGGTCAGACTTGGAGGTTCAATAATAGTTTTATTTCGGACACGAAGCTTCGGGGACAAAGCACTGGTTCTCCGCAGTACTTGGCAGCTACCTTCTCAATAATACAATAGCAGTTGATCATTTTTATACCTTTCAGACAATCGGTAGTCCGGACATTAGCCGTTTAACACACCGTTATAGTTGAGTAGACAGATCATGGTGATCGATAGTTAACACATCGTTACAATCAGACAGGTACAGACATGGGCAGTTAACACAGCATTGTTGATAGAATGGATACATTTCCTCTATCAATGACTGGTTTTGATCCATCCATTCAGTGATTGATTGGTTTTGTTGCAATTATGTATTTATGTTCCCATCTGGGGCTGATCTTTATTATCAGACTTATTGTTCTGGGTCTGCCCTTATCTTTAAAGTGCCTCAAGCTCTGACTAGCTTCCTGCAGCATTTCGGTTCCTGCATGTTTTAACTTTAAGGAACTTGTCTGTGCTAAAAGCCAGTGACTGTTCAATGTCTCTTCCCAGGTAACCATTTTGTGTGCCACGTAACCATTTCTTTAATTTCCCCACTACATTCCCCTCTTTTGGTCAGGATTATGATTTTAATAATCCCCAGACCAACAGCTGCATCTTCACATGTAGAGGTCGATCTTCTTTCCTTTTTTTGCTTCTTCTGGCATCTTCAGGGGTTTCCATCATGGGTTCTTCCTCGATGGTTACACTGGCTCCTGGCACAATTCGTGTCACCATTATTTTACAACAGACATTAAGGCATCCAACAACTAGACAACAGACAATTACAATTGAAATGAGTATGATCAGTCCATGTAGTAAATATGATCCCCAGGATCCACCCACTCGCCATTCCAGTCAGCTACTTCCTTTCTTGGGTCCCTGTCTGAAGTTATCAAGTTGTTCTCTGATGTTATTAATGACTTGGGTAATGTTATAGGATTCGTCCGATGATTGTACACACTACCCCTTGTTGTGCTAGCTGGTAGTCCACTGCGTATCGTGTCTGCTGTGCATAGAATCTCAATTCCGCCATTTCCTGGTTGACAGCCTCCAGTGCTTTTGAAGTGCTGTTTCCCAGGACTGTTCGTCCACCAACAATATGATTCCTATTCTTTGCACTAATCACTCCTGCCACCCCCCCCCCCCCACAGAGATAGGGCTCCAAGGAACCCGTATCCCAGTGAGGATCCTATTGTACCTGGGGTTTCCCAATCAGCACAGAATTCTTTGCTAATAGCCCGAGTTACTATTCTCCGAATGCACCCCTTCTGAGGGCACGGAACAGTCAGTGGTCCGATTGTTCCTACCGCAAAACGGTTTGGGAGGTTTGGTGTTTCTGTCGTGTAGGTACCATTGAAGAGGAACACATATCCCCTCTTAGCCCGGTAACATTTAGTGTCCCGATTATGAGTTTGTTCATACTGCCAATTGTTCAGTTTACTTGACTCCCCGTTTGATCCCACCACCTGGTAAGTATCAAATGGGTATGTCCATTTGTCTGAGCTTATGTGAGTTCCATTACACTGTCCACAAATGAGCTGTCTCCCCGCGGTTATATTCAGACATTTCTGTTCATCACAAGTGCAAGTAAACTGCCCCTTGTTAACCCGACAATGTTGACGGACGCACTGCGTTTGCACGCAGGAATCATTCTTAGGGACCAAGGCATAGGCACATCCCCATCCCTGCCCCGTGAAACAAAGCGGATAGCTTGCAGTATCTGAACAAACTTTTCCTCCCACCTGTTGGAACCCCCTGCACACAGGATCTGTGGGGTTCACAAGTCCCACACATCTCCCCTGTAAACCTCTTTTATATTTGCCAATTTGTCCCTTACAGGGTGTATCTGATGTGTCTACAGTATATAAGTCATGAGGGGTCCACCCAGGGGTGGCTACAAATAGGGCTTCTACAGATTGTGCTAACGGGTAACATACAGTTTGATTCCCGTGTAAGTGTATATGAGCTTTGTAAAATAGGTTATCCTCCAATCCAGTCAAGTTTACAGTCGCGACAACGGAAAGTAATAGTTACATACGCGATTTCATACATGTCCGCAACGAGCAAGTATCAATCCTAATACTGTAAGTTATACAATTTTCAAACGTTATACTGTCAACCCGAACGCACCAGTTGCTCTTGCTTGCAGTCTTTGCCTGTGTTGGGGAAAGCAATCGGGTCACTTAAAGTCATCCATTCATTTCTTTGTACAATTTCAGCTGGGTCCAATGTTTCCAGACACCTTTCACTCTTATGTCTAGACAGGCACAGGTGTCTCCACTAATTATAACTTCATACGGCCCATTCCACGTTGGGGGCCGCGGCAGGGGGGGTATCTTTCGATGAGATGTTAAACCGAAACTCTCTGTTGGATATCAATGATTCCTCAATCATATTACCGTTTGTGGGATCTTGCTGTGCTCTATTTGGCTGCTGCCACGTGAGGAAGTGCCTCGCTGCTTGGGGGAGGCAGGGAATGTCCTGTGGGGGTGAAAGCCCCGATTACTGTGCTGAGAGATGACCCTTGCCCTTGGCTGGCCATTCGGCCCTGATTGAGTTTCTGTTCCAGGGGATTTTTCACCTGTCTGGGTCGGGATGGGACGATCTACGATGACCTCAAATACATCTGGCTGCAAGGCAGGCAGGTTAGTGAATAAACTAGCGAAACCCGACCTTAACTAATCTCTACACCACCCTCTGTAAACCTCCGCGAACCAAACCCTCTGCTGTCCCGAGTAACAACTCCCACTGAGACACCCCTCATTCATCACCCACCCTGAGCCTAGTGACCCCCCCATCTCTGTGACCCCCCCTCCCTGTCTCTGTGACCCCCCCTCCCTGTCTCTGTGACCCCCCCTCCCTGTCTCTGTGACCCCCCCTCCCTGTCTCTGTGACCCCCCCCTCCCTGTCTCTGTGACCCCCCCCTCCCTGTCTCTGTGACCCCCCCCTCCCTGTCTCTGTGACTCCCCCTCCCTGTCTCTGTGACCCCCCCTCCCTGTCTCTGTGACCCCCCCCCTGTCTCTGTGACCCCCCCTCCCTGTCTCTGTGACCCCCCTCCCTGTCTCTGTGACCCCCCTCCCTGTCTCTGTGACCCCCCCTCCCTGTCTCTGTGACCCCCCCTCCCTGTCTCTGTGACCCCCCCTCCCTGTCTCTGTGACCCCCCCTCCCTGTCTCTGTGACCCCCCCTCCCTGTCTCTGTGACCCCCCCTCCCTGTCTCTGTGACCCCCCCCTCCCTGTCTCTGTGACCCCCCCCTCCCTGTCTCTGTGACCCCCCCCCTCCCTGTCTCTGTGACCCCCCCTCCCTGTCTCTGTGACCCCCCCTCCCTGTCTCTGTGACCCCCCCCCTCCCTGTCTCTGTGACCCCCCCCCTCCCTGTCTCTGTGACCCCCCCCTCCCTGTCTCTGTGACCCCCCCCTCCCTGTCTCTGTGACCCCCCCTCCCTGTCTCTGTGACCCCCAATTTGGGTCTCTTGAGCATCCACTGATTCCCATCGCTCCGCCATTGGCGGCCGTGCCTTCAGCTTCGGGGTGGTCCTTCCCTCCCTTCCCCTCTCGCTTGGATGTTGTTCCTGCGATCTGCGGCTATACAAATGCAGTCTGTGGACTGGGGTGATGTTGTTCAGATTGTTTCTCTACCTGACCTTTCACCTCTTGCCCCCAGGTCTGGATGTATTGCCGTTTATACAGAACGATGGAGCGATTTCACCGCCCCGAGCTGCTGGAGGCGGCTCTCGCTGGTAACTCCTTCCCGCCCTCCGCTTCCCGCCCTCCGCTTCCCGCCCTCCGCTTCCCGCCCTCCGCTTCCCGCCCTCCGCTTCCCGCCCTCCGCTTCCCGCCCTCCGCTTCCCGCCCTCCGCTTCCCGCCCTCCGCTTCCCGCCCTCCGCTTCCCGCCCTCCGCTTCCCGCCCTCCGCTTCCCGCCCTCCGCTTCCCGCCCTCCGCTTCCCGCCCTCCGCTTCCCGCCCTCCGCTTCCCGCCCTCCGCTTCCCGCCCTCCGCTTCCCGCCCTCCGCTTCCCGCCCTCCGCTTCCCGCCCTCCCCTTCCCGCCCTCCCCTTCCCGCCCTCCCCTTCCCGCCCTCCCCTTCCCGCCCTCCCCTTCCCGCCCTCCTGTCATCCTCACAACTTCTTCATTACCTCATCGCAACACCCCACCCCACGCCCCCCCCCCCCCCCCCCCCCACAGTGCGGCGCTCCCTCAGCACTGACCCTCCCACAGTGCGGCGCTCCCTCAGCACTGACCCTCCCACAGTGCGGCGCTCCCTCGGCGCCGACCCTCCCACAGTGCGGCGCTCCCTCAGCGCTGACCCTCCCACAGTGCGGCGCTCCCTCAGCGCTGACCCTCCCACAGTGCGGCGCTCCCTCAGCACAGACCCTCCCACAGTGCGGCGCTCCCTCAGCACCGACCCTCCCACAGTGCGGCGCTCCCTCAGCACTGACCCTCCCACAGTGCGGCGCTCCCTCGGCGCCGACCCTCCCACGGTAGGCGCTCCCTCAGCGCTGACCCTCCCACAGTGCGGCGCTCCCTCAGCACTGACCCTCCCTCAGCACTGACCCTCCCACAGTGCAGCGCTCCCTCAGCACTGACCCACCCGCAGTGCGGCGCTCCCTCGGCACTGACCCTCCTGCCGTGCTGCGCCTCCTCGGCACTGACCCTCCCACAGTGCGGCGCTCCCTCAGCACTGACCCTCCCACAGTGCGGCGCTCCCTCAGCACTGACCCTCCCACAGTGCGGCGCTCCCTCAGCACTGACCCTCCCACAGTGCGGCGCTCCCTCAGCACTGACCCTCCCACAGTGCGGCGCTCCCTCAGCACTGACCCTCCCACAGTGCGGCGCTCCCTCAGCACTGACCCTCCCACAGTGCGGCGCTCCCTCAGCACTGACCCTCCCACAGTGCGGCGCTCCCTCAGCACTGACCCTCCCACAGTGCGGCGCTCCCTCAGCACTGACCCTCCCACAGTGCGGCGCTCCCTCAGCACTGACCCTCCCACAGTGCGGCGCTCCCTCAGCACTGACCCTCCCACAGTGCGGCGCTCCCTCAGCACTGACCCTCCCACAGTGCGGCGCTCCCTCAGCACTGACCCTCCCACAGTGCGGCGCTCCCTCAGCACTGACCCTCCCACAGTGCGGCGCTCCCTCAGCACTGACCCTCCCACAGTGCGGCGCTCCCTCAGCACTGACCCTCCCACAGTGCGGCGCTCCCTCAGCACTGACCCTCCCACAGTGCACTGCTCCCTCAGCACTGACCCTCCCACAGTGCGGCGCTCCCTCAGCACTGACCCTCCCACAGTGCGGCACTCCCTCAGCACTGACCCTCCCACAGTGCAGCCCTCCTTCAGCACTGACCCTCCCACAGTGCGGCGCTCCCTCGGCGCCGAGCCCCCCCTCCCTCCCCCCCCTCCCCCGCGCAACCTGTTTATCACTTTGCAGCTCTGTGTCCTCCCCACAGCTTACTTTCTCACTGAGCTTTGTTTTGTCAGCAGAGTAACGTATCCACGTCATTCTTACTGATTGCACTTGGCAGAAACCCCAGCACTGGACTAGTCCCTGCCTGACAATTTGGGAATGCCCCATTTCCCCGCACTCTCTCTGCCCGCTAACCAATCTCTGCGCTTGCTGACGTATTACCCCAAATTCACGAGCCTGTACTTTGACGAATAACCTTGTTCGGTCGGCACCTTGTTGAGATTTTGCCTTTTGGAAATCTGGGTGCACCACATCTACTGGTTCCCCTGTATCGAGTCATAGAGCATGGAAACAGGCCCTTCGGCCCCAGTGGTCCATGCTGCCCTCCCCAGCCAGGCCCGATCGCTCGCGTTTGGCCCACGCACCTCTAATCCTTTCCAATCCATGTACTCATCCAAATACTTTCTAAATGTTGCTATTGAACCTGTCTGAGCCACCTACTCTGGCAGCTCATTCCACATTCGCACCACCCTCTACGTGAAGAAGTCGCCCCTCGGGTCCCTTTGCAATCTTTCCCCTCTCACCTTTAACCTCTGCCCTCTAGTTTTCAATTCCCCTCCCCTGGGGAAAGACTCTGTGTGTCCATCCTATCTCTGCCCCTCGTGATTTTATACACCTCAGTCAGGTCACTCCTCATTCTCCGACACTCCAAGGAATAATGTCCCAGCCTGGCCAACCTCTCCCTGTAACTCAGGCCCCACTAGTCCTGGGAACACCCTCGTGAATCTTCTCTGCACTCTTTCCAGTTTATTGATGTCTTTCCGATAACAGGGTGACCAAAACCGGACACAATACTTGCCCTCCCATTACATCCTTCCTTAGTCTCTCTGCTTTTTTTGGGGGGGACTCACCCAGGTGGAGAATTCCTAATCCGCCACGCTGCCGTTTCACCGGGATCCCGGAAACAAGCCCTGGTGGTCACACGGGACGGGAAGCCAGTCAAGGTCCAGCGGACGATCTTCAGTGAGTGTTTTCACACCATGGCGATGAACGAGCTGTGGCGGGTCACCGGTGACAGCAAGTACCAGGTCAGGCATTCTGAGAGACGACAAGGCCCCGCGGCGCGGGGAGGGGGGAAGGGCCCCGCAGCGCGGGGAGGGGGTAAGGGCCCCGCGGCGCGGGGAGGGGGTAAGGGCCCCACGGCGCGGGGAGGGGGTAAGGGCCCCGCGGCGCGGGGATGCGGGGGAGGGCCCCATGGTGCGGGGAGGGGGGAAGGGCCCCGCGGCGCGGGGACGCTGGGGAGGGGGGAAGGGCCCCACGGCGCGGGGAGGGGGGAAGGGCCCCGCGGCGCGGGGAGGGGGGAAGGGCCCCTCGGCGCGGAGAGGGGGGAAGGGCCCCTCGGCGCGGGGAGGGGGGAAGGGCCCCTCGGCGCGGGGAGGGGGGAAGGGCCCCTCGGCGCGGGGAGGGGGGAAGGGCCCCTCGGCGCGGGGAGGGGGGAAGGGCCCCTCGGCGCGGGGAGGGGGGAAGGGCCCCTCGGCGCGGGGAGGGGGGAAGGGCCCCTCGGCGCGGGGAGGGGGGAAGGGCCCCTCGGCGCGGGGAGGGGGGAAGGGCCCCTCGGCGCGGGGAGGGGGGAAGGGCCCCTCGGCGCGGGGAGGGGGGGAAGGGCCCCTCGGCGCGGGGAGGGGGGAAGGGCCCCTCGGCGCGGGGAGGGGGAAGGGCCCCTCGGCGCGGGGAGGGGGGAAGGGCCCCTCGGCGCGGGGAGGGGGGAAGGGCCCCTCGGCGCGGGGAGGGGGGAAGGGCCCCTCGGCGCGGGGAGGGGGGAAGGGCCCCTCGGCGCGGGGAGGGGGGAAGGGCCCCGCGGCGCGGGGAGGGGGGAAGGGCCCCGCGGCGCGGGGACGCTGGGGAGGGGGGAAGGGCCCCACGGCGCGGGGAGGGGGGAAGGGCCCCACGGCGCGGGGAGGGGGGGAAGGGCCGCGCGGGGAGGGGGGAAGGGCCCCGCGGGGAGGGGGGGGGGGGGAAGGGCCCCACGGCGCGGGGACGCCGGGGGAGGGGGGAAGGGCCCCACGGCACGGCGATACGGGGGGTGGCGGGGTGGGGGAGGGGCGCGGAGTGTGGTCAGGGTGCAAGGTGCTGATGTTCTAAATTGTTCCCCTCACTCAGAGGGAAGCGAAGGAGATGATGCAGCAGGTGACCCGATGGGTGCACGAGGACCCCGCCGGTCTGGGCCGTCCTCAGCTGTCCGGCGCCGGGGAGGTTAACTCCATGGCCGTACCCATGATGCTGCTGTGCTTGATTGACCAACTGGAGGAGGATGACCCGGAAATGTGTCGGGAATATCAGGAGCTGGGAGCCTGGAGCGTCCGGAAGATTCTGCAGCATCTCCAGGTAAGGTAGTGCCAAAACCCTGCAGGAAGAGGCCATTCGGTCATTCTAACGATACTGGCTCTGTGAAAGAAGTTTCCAATTAATCCCCGAATCCCGCTCGCTCCCCCGTCTCTCTGTGAATTTTCCCCCTCCCAGTGTTTCTCCCCCTCTCTGAGGGTGAATCTGCTCCCACCGCCCTCTCAGGCAGCGCCTTCCAGATCACAACAACTCGCCGTGTCAGTAAAATTCTCCCCATCTTTCCCCCGCCTCTGGTTCATTTACCGATTCTCTTCACACTGTGTCTCCCCTCCCTCGCTCTCTGGTTCCCCACCCTCCTGACGCTGGGAAACACTTTCTCCTCATTCACTCGATCGAGACCCCCTCGCGATAGTGACTGCCTCGATTCAATCTCCCCCTGAACCTTCCCCGCTCTGAGGAGAACGATCCCAGCTTCTCCCGGTCTCTCCTCCTGTGGTTTATCAGTGTCCAGTGACGCCCCTTCCCACTATCGGTCAGTGGTTGTTGGTACACTCCGAGTGAGACACAGCAGGGTGAGAGGGGACTCTGGTGGTGCAGCAGAGGGGAGAGGGAGCCTCAGAGTCCGAGAACGGGAGCCCACCGCCTTGTTGCAATGTCTGAATGGTCCGATAATCACACACCCTCCCCCACCTTTCGCACATCACCCATTTCTACCTGGGTAACGGTCCGGTCTCTGCCTCAGCCCAGCTGCTGCAGATACCCTGATACTCTCTCCCCAACCCCTGGCATCTCGACTATTACAGCTCACCCCTGGCTAGTCTCCAACCTGCCTTGTACCTCACTTTATCCAAACCTCTGCCTCCCGCCTCCTTCACCCCATTTCCCTTACACACATCAAATCACATCCACCCAACAACCCACCCTCCCCCTCCATGCTCACTGGCCACACAGAATCACACTTCAGTAATGACCCCATTTCCAAATTCGCAACACGTTCAAATCTGTGTCCCCCCCCCCCCCCCCCCCAATGTCCCCATCCTCCTCCAGCCCCTACACCCCCTCCCAATCTCTGTAACCTCCCCCAGCCCCGACACCCCTCCGTATCTCTGTAACCTCCTCCAGCCCCTACACCCCCTCCCTATCTCTGTAACCTCCTCCAGCCCCTACACCCTTACCCTATCTCTGTAACCTCCTCCAGTCCCTACACCCCTCCTTATCTCTGTAACCTCCTCCAGCCCCTACACCCCTCCCTATCTCTGTAACCTCCTCCAGCCCCTACACTCCTCCCTATCTTTGTAACCTCCTCCAGCCTCTACACCCCTCCCTATCTCTGTAACCCCCTCCAGCCCCCACACCCCCTCCCTATCTCTGTAACCTCCTCCAGCCCCTACATCCCCTCCCTATCTCTGTAACCCCCTCCAGCCCCCTACACACAAGAACTAGGAGCAGGAGTAGGCCATCTGGCCCCTCGAGCCTGCTCCGCCATTCAATAAGATCATGGCTGATCTTTTCATGGACTCAGCTCCACTTACCCACTCGCTCCCCATAACCCTTAATTCCTTTACTGTTCAAAAATCTATCTATCCTTGCCTTAAAAACATTCAATGAGGGAGCCTCAACTGGGCAGGGAATTCCACAGATTCACAACCCTTTGTGTGAAGAAGTTCCTCCTCAACTCAGTCCTAAATCTGCTCCCCCTTATTTTGAGGCTATGCCCCCTAGTTCTAGTTTCACCCGCTAGTGGAAACAACTTTCCTGCTTCTACACCCCTCCCCTATCTCTGTTACCTCCTCCAGCTCCGACACCCCTCCCTATCTCTGTTACCTCCTCCAGCCCCAACACCCCTCCCTATCTCTGTAACCTCCTCCAGCCCCTACACCCCCTCCCTATCTCTGTAACCTCCTCCAGCCCCTACACCCCCTCCCTATCTCTGTAACCTCCTCCAGCCCCTACACCCCCTCCCTATCTCTGGAACCTCCTCCAGCCCCAACACCCCCTCCCTATCTCTGTAACCCCCTCCAGCCCCGACACCCCCATCCCTGTCTCTGTAATCCCCCCAGCAGACACGGGGAGAAAGTGCAGACTCCACACAGACAGTGACCCA
>NW_027594550.1:0-16128 GCF_964213995.1 Mustelus asterias | reverse complement strand
GTGGCGAAGTCCTCATCTCAATTTATTAAGCGTTTTCAATAAATCGTTTCCATGCCTTTGGATATGTTTTCGCCACGAAAGGTGATATTGCGGCCAAGTGCCTATCCCGTTGAGTTAAGGATTTTGATTAAATCCACATTAGCTGCCAATGTTTCTCGCATAGTAATTGTACATTTTTCAACACACGCGATATGGCGGCAAAGTGCTAATCTCGTTGAGTGAGCAATTTGACAAAATCTACATTAGTTTCCAATAATTCTTCACATCTCATGGAGAGATTTCTGCTAAGTTACTGATATTGTGGCGAAGTCCTCATCTCGATTTATTAAACGTTTTCAAAAGATCGTTTCCAAAGTTTCTCTGCATGCCATTCGAAATGTTTTCGCCAAGAAAGGTGATATTGCGGTCAAGTGCCAATCCAATTTAGTTAAGGATTTTGAGTAATTCCACATTAGCTGCCAATGTTTCTCGCATAGTAATTGTACATTTTTCAACACAAGCGATATGGCGGCAAAGTGCTAATCTCGTTGAGTGAGCAATTTGACAAAATCTACATTAGTTTCCAATAATTCTTCACATCTCATGGAGAGATTTCTGCTAAGTTACTGATATTGTGGCGAAGTCCTCATCTCGATTTATTAAGCGTTTTCCATAAATCGTTTCCATGCCTTTGGATATGTTTTCGCCACGAAAGGTGATATTGCGGCCAGATGCTTCTCCAGTTGAGTTAAGGATTTTGAGTAAATCCACATTAGCTGCCAATGTTTCTCGCATAGTAATTGTAAATATTTCAACACACGCGATATGGCGGCAAAGTGCTAATCTCGTTGAGTGAGCAATTTGACAAAATCTACATTAGTTTCCAATAATTCTTCACAGCTCATGGAGAGATTTCTGCTAAGTTACTGATATTGTGGCGAAGTCCTCATCTCGATTTATTAAACGTTCTCAATAGATCGTTTCCAAAGTTTCTCTGCATGCCATTGGATCTGTTTTCGCCAAGAAAGGTGATATTGCGGCCAAGTGCCTATCCCGTTGAGTTAAGGATTTTGATTAAATCCACATTAGCTGCCAATGTTTCTCGCATAGTAATTGTAAATTTTTCAACACACGCGATATTGCGGCAAAGTGCTAATCTCGATGAGTGAGCAATTTGACAAAACCTACATTAGTTTCCAATAATTCTTCTAATATCATGAAGAGATTTCCCTAAATTACTGATATTGTGGCGAAGTCCTCATCTCGATTTATTAAGCGTTTTCAATAAATCGTTTCCATGCCTTTGGATATGTTTTCGCCACGAAAGGTGATATTGCGGCCAAGTGCCTATCCCGTTGAGTTAAGGATTTTGATTAAATCCACATTAGCTGCCAATGTTTCTCGCATAGTAATTGTAAATTTTCAACACATAAGCGATATGGCGGCAAAGTGCTAATCTCGTTGAGTGAGCAATTTGACAAAATCTACATTAGTTTCCAATAATTCTTCACATCTCATGGAGAGATTTCTGCTAAGTTACTGATATTGTGGCGAAGTCCTCATCTCGATTTATTAAACGTTTTCAAAAGATCGTTTCCAAAGTTTCTCTGCATGCCATTCGAAATGTTTTCGCCAAGAAAGGTGATATTGCGGTCAAGTGCCAATCCAATTTAGTTAAGGATTTTGAGTAATTCCACATTAGCTGCCAATGTTTCTCGCATAGTAATTGTACATTTTTCAACACAAGCGATATGGCGGCAAAGTGCTAATCTCGATGAGTTAGCAATTTGACAAAATCTACATTAGTTTCCAATAATTCTTCTAGTCTCATGGAGAGATATCTGCTAAATTACTGATATTGTGGCGAAGTCCTAATCTCGATGGATTAAGCGTTTTCACTATATCCACAATCGTTTCCAAAGTTTCTCTGCATGCCATTCGAAATGTTTTCGCCAAGAAAGGTGATATTGCGGCCAAGTGCCTATCCCGTTGAGTTAAGGATTTTGATTAAATCCACATTAGCTGCCAATGTTTCTCGCATAGTAATTGTACATTTTTCAACACACGCGATATTGCGGCAAAGTGCTAATCTCGATGAGTGAGCAATTTGACAAAACCTACATTAGTTTCCAATAATTCTTCTAATATCATGAAGAGATTTCCCTAAATTACTGATATTGTGGCGAAGTCCTCATCTCGATTTATTAAGCGTTTTCAATAAATCGTTTCCATGCCTTTGGATATGTTTTCGCCACGAAAGGTGATATTGCGGCCAAGTGCCTATCCCGTGGAGTTAAGGATTTTGAGTAAATCCACATTAGCTGCCAATGTTTCTCGCATAGTAATTGTAAATATTTCAACACACGCGATATGGCGGCAAAGTGCTAATCTCGTTGAGTGAGCAATTTGACAAAATCTACATTAGTTTCCAATAATTCTTCACAGCTCATGGAGAGATTTCTGCTAAGTTACTGATATTGTGGCGAAGTCCTCATCTCGATTTATTAAACGTTCTCAATAGATCGTTTCCAAAGTTTCTCTGCATGCCATTGGATCTGTTTTCGCCAAGAAAGGTGATATTGCGGCCAAGTGCCTATCCCGTTGAGTTAAGGATTTTGATTAAATCCACATTAGCTGCCAATGTTTCTCGCATAGTAATTGTAAATTTTTCAACACACGCGATATTGCGGCAAAGTGCTAATCTCGATGAGTGAGCAATTTGACAAAACCTACATTAGTTTCCAATAATTCTTCTAATATCATGAAGAGATTTCCCTAAATTACTGATATTGTGGCGAAGTCCTCATCTCAATTTATTAAGCGTTTTCAATAAATCGTTTCCATGCCTTTGGATATGTTTTCGCCACGAAAGGTGATATTGCGGCCAAGTGCCTATCCCGTTGAGTTAAGGATTTTGATTAAATCCACATTAGCTGCCAATGTTTCTCGCATAGTAATTGTACATTTTTCAACACACGCGATATGGCGGCAAAGTGCTAATCTCGTTGAGTGAGCAATTTGACAAAATCTACATTAGTTTCCAATAATTCTTCACATCTCATGGAGAGATTTCTGCTAAGTTACTGATATTGTGGCGAAGTCCTCATCTCGATTTATTAAACGTTTTCAAAAGATCGTTTCCAAAGTTTCTCTGCATGCCATTCGAAATATTTTCGCCAAGAAAGGTGATATTGCGGTCAAGTGCCAATCCAATTTAGTTAAGGATTTTGAGTAATTCCACATTAGCTGCCAATGTTTCTCGCATAGTAATTGTACATTTTTCAACACAAGCGATATGGCGGCAAAGTGCTAATCTCGTTGAGTGAGCAATTTGACAAAATCTACATTAGTTTCCAATAATTCTTCACATCTCATGGAGAGATTTCTGCTAAGTTACTGATATTGTGGCGAAGTCCTCATCTCGATTTATTAAGCGTTTTCCATAAATCGTTTCCATGCCTTTGGATATGTTTTCGCCACGAAAGGTGATATTGCGGCCAGATGCTTCTCCAGTTGAGTTAAGGATTTTGAGTAAATCCACATTAGCTGCCAATGTTTCTCGCATAGTAATTGTAAATATTTCAACACACGCGATATGGCGGCAAAGTGCTAATCTCGTTGAGTGAGCAATTTGACAAAATCTACATTAGTTTCCAATAATTCTTCACAGCTCATGGAGAGATTTCTGCTAAGTTACTGATATTGTGGCGAAGTCCTCATCTCGATTTATTAAACGTTCTCAATAGATCGTTTCCAAAGTTTCTCTGCATGCCATTGGATCTGTTTTCGCCAAGAAAGGTGATATTGCGGCCAAGTGCCTATCCCGTTGAGTTAAGGATTTTGATTAAATCCACATTAGCTGCCAATGTTTCTCGCATAGTAATTGTAAATTTTTCAACACACGCGATATTGCGGCAAAGTGCTAATCTCGATGAGTGAGCAATTTGACAAAACCTACATTAGTTTCCAATAATTCTTCTAATATCATGAAGAGATTTCCCTAAATTACTGATATTGTGGCGAAGTCCTCATCTCGATTTATTAAGCGTTTTCAATAAATCGTTTCCATGCCTTTGGATATGTTTTCGCCACGAAAGGTGATATTGCGGCCAAGTGCCTATCCCGTTGAGTTAAGGATTTTGATTAAATCCACATTAGCTGCCAATGTTTCTCGCATAGTAATTGTAAATTTTCAACACATAAGCGATATGGCGGCAAAGTGCTAATCTCGTTGAGTGAGCAATTTGACAAAATCTACATTAGTTTCCAATAATTCTTCACATCTCATGGAGAGATTTCTGCTAAGTTACTGATATTGTGGCGAAGTCCTCATCTCGATTTATTAAACGTTTTCAAAAGATCGTTTCCAAAGTTTCTCTGCATGCCATTCGAAATGTTTTCGCCAAGAAAGGTGATATTGCGGTCAAGTGCCAATCCAATTTAGTTAAGGATTTTGAGTAATTCCACATTAGCTGCCAATGTTTCTCGCATAGTAATTGTACATTTTTCAACACAAGCGATATGGCGGCAAAGTGCTAATCTCGATGAGTTAGCAATTTGACAAAATCTACATTAGTTTCCAATAATTCTTCTAGTCTCATGGAGAGATATCTGCTAAATTACTGATATTGTGGCGAAGTCCTAATCTCGATGGATTAAGCGTTTTCACTATATCCACAATCGTTTCCAAAGTTTCTCTGCATGCCATTCGAAATGTTTTCGCCAAGAAAGGTGATATTGCGGCCAAGTGCCTATCCCGTTGAGTTAAGGATTTTGATTAAATCCACATTAGCTGCCAATGTTTCTCGCATAGTAATTGTACATTTTTCAACACACGCGATATTGCGGCAAAGTGCTAATCTCGATGAGTGAGCAATTTGACAAAACCTACATTAGTTTCCAATAATTCTTCTAATATCATGAAGAGATTTCCCTAAATTACTGATATTGTGGCGAAGTCCTCATCTCGATTTATTAAGCGTTTTCAATAAATCGTTTCCATGCCTTTGGATATGTTTTCGCCACGAAAGGTGATATTGCGGCCAAGTGCCTATCCCGTGGAGTTAAGGATTTTGAGTAAATCCACATTAGCTGCCAATGTTTCTCGCATAGTAATTGTAAATATTTCAACACACGCGATATGGCGGCAAAGTGCTAATCTCGTTGAGTGAGCAATTTGACAAAATCTACATTAGTTTCCAATAATTCTTCACAGCTCATGGAGAGATTTCTGCTAAGTTACTGATATTGTGGCGAAGTCCTCATCTCGATTTATTAAACGTTCTCAATAGATCGTTTCCAAAGTTTCTCTGCATGCCATTGGATCTGTTTTCGCCAAGAAAGGTGATATTGCGGCCAAGTGCCTATCCCGTTGAGTTAAGGATTTTGATTAAATCCACATTAGCTGCCAATGTTTCTCGCATAGTAATTGTAAATTTTTCAACACACGCGATATTGCGGCAAAGTGCTAATCTCGATGAGTGAGCAATTTGACAAAACCTACATTAGTTTCCAATAATTCTTCTAATATCATGAAGAGATTTCCCTAAATTACTGATATTGTGGCGAAGTCCTCATCTCGATTTATTAAGCGTTTTCAATAAATCGTTTCCATGCCTTTGGATATGTTTTCGCCACGAAAGGTGATATTGCGGCCAAGTGCCTATCCCGTTGAGTTAAGGATTTTGATTAAATCCACATTAGCTGCCAATGTTTCTCGCATAGTAATTGTAAATTTTTCAACACACGCGATATTGCGGCAAAGTGCTAATCTCGATGAGTGAGCAATTTGACAAAACCTACATTAGTTTCCAATAATTCTTCTAATATCATGAAGAGATTTCCCTAAATTACTGATATTGTGGCGAAGTCCTCATCTCGATTTATTAAGCGTTTTCAATAAATCGTTTCCATGCCTTTGGATATGTTTTCGCCACGAAAGGTGATATTGCGGCCAAGTGCCTATCCCGTTGAGTTAAGGATTTTGATTAAATCCACATTAGCTGCCAATGTTTCTCGCATAGTAATTGTACATTTTTCAACACACGCGATATGGCGGCAAAGTGCTAATCTCGTTGAGTGAGCAATTTGACAAAATCTACATTAGTTTCCAATAATTCTTCACATCTCATGGAGAGATTTCTGCTAAGTTACTGATATTGTGGCGAAGTCCTCATCTCGATTTATTAAACGTTTTCAAAAGATCGTTTCCAAAGTTTCTCTGCATGCCATTCGAAATGTTTTCGCCAAGAAAGGTGATATTGCGGTCAAGTGCCAATCCAATTTAGTTAAGGATTTTGAGTAATTCCACATTAGCTGCCAATGTTTCTCGCATAGTAATTGTACATTTTTCAACACAAGCGATATGGCGGCAAAGTGCTAATCTCGTTGAGTGAGCAATTTGACAAAATCTACATTAGTTTCCAATAATTCTTCACATCTCATGGAGAGATTTCTGCTAAGTTACTGATATTGTGGCGAAGTCCTCATCTCGATTTATTAAGCGTTTTCCATAAATCGTTTCCATGCCTTTGGATATGTTTTCGCCACGAAAGGTGATATTGCGGCCAGATGCTTCTCCAGTTGAGTTAAGGATTTTGAGTAAATCCACATTAGCTGCCAATGTTTCTCGCATAGTAATTGTACATTTTTCAACACGCGATATGGCGGCAAAGTGCTAATCTCGTTGAGTGAGCAATTTGACAAAATCTACATTAGTTTCCAATAATTCTTCACATCTCATGGAGAGATTTCTGCTAAGTTACTGATATTGTGGCGAAGTCCTCATCTCGATTTATTAAACGTTCTCAAAAGATCGTTTCCAAAGTTTCTCTGCATGCCATTCGAAATGTTTTCGCCAAGAAAGGTGATATTGCGGTCAAGTGCCAATCCAATTTAGTTAAGGATTTTGAGTAATTCCACATTAGCTGCCAATGTTTCTCGCATAGTAATTGTACATTTTTCAACACAAGCGATATGGCGGCAAAGTGCTAATCTCGTTGAGTGAGCAATTTGACAAAATCTACATTAGTTTCCAATAATTCTTCACATCTCATGGAGAGATTTCTGCTAAGTTACTGATATTGTGGCGAAGTCCTCATCTCGATTTATTAAGCGTTTTCCATAAATCGTTTCCATGCCTTTGGATATGTTTTCGCCACGAAAGGTGATATTGCGGCCAGATGCTTCTCCAGTTGAGTTAAGGATTTTGAGTAAATCCACATTAGCTGCCAATGTTTCTCGCATAGTAATTGTACATTTTTCAACACAAGCGATATGGCGGCAAAGTGCTAATCTCGTTGAGTGAGCAATTTGACAAAATCTACATTAGTTTCCAATAATTCTTCACATCTCATGGAGAGATTTCTGCTAAGTTACTGATATTGTGGCGAAGTCCTCATCTCGATTTATTAAGCGTTTTCCATAAATCGTTTCCATGCCTTTGGATATGTTTTCGCCACGAAAGGTGATATTGCGGCCAGATGCTTCTCCAGTTGAGTTAAGGATTTTGAGTAAATCCACATGAACTGCCAATGTTCCTCGCATAGTAATTGTACATTTTTCAACACAAGCGATATGGCGGCAAAGTGCTAATCTCGATGAGTTGAGCAATATGAGTAGTAGTTTCCAATGATTCTTCTAATTTCATGGAGAGATATCTGCTAAGTTACTGATCGTTTCCAAAGTTTCTCTGCATGCCATTGGATATGTTTTCGCCAAGAAAGGTGATATTGCGGCCAACTCCCGTTGAGTTAAGGATTTTGATTAAATCCACATTAGCTGCCAATGTTTCACGCATAGTAAATTTTTCAACACACGCGATATTGCGGCAAAGTGCTAATCTCGATGAGTGAGTAATTTGACAAAATCTACATTAGTTTCCAATAATTCTTCACATCTCATGGAGAGATTTCTGCTAAGTTACTGATATTGTGGCGAAGTCCTCATCTCGATTTATTAAACGTTTTCAATAGATCGTTTCCAAAGTTTCTCTGCATGCCATTGGATCTGTTTTCGCCACGAAAGGTGATATTGCGGCCAAGTGCCTATCCCGTTGAGTTAAGGATTTTGATTAAATCCACATTAGCTGCCAATGTTTCTCGCATAGTAATTGTAAATTTTTCAACACACGCGATATTGCGGCAAAGTGCTAATCTCGATGAGTGAGCAATTTGAAAAAACCTACATTAGTTTCCAATAATTCTTCACATCTCATGGAGAGATTTCTGCTAAGTTACTGATATTGTGGCGAAGTCCTCATCTCGATTTATTTAGCGTTTTCAATAAATCGTTTCCATGCCTTTGGATATGTTTTCGCCACGAAAGGTGATATTGCGGCCAAGTGCCTATCCCGTTGAGTTAAGGATTTTGATTAAATCCACATTAGCTGCCAATGTTTCTCGCATAGTAATTGTAAATTTTTCAACACACGCGATATTGCGGCAAAGTGCTAATCTCGATGAGTGAGCAATTTGACAAAACCTACATTAGTTTCCAATAATTCTTCTAATATCATGAAGAGATTTCCCTAAATTACTGATATTGTGGCGAAGTCCTCATCTCGATTTATTAAGCGTTTTCAATAAATCGTTTCCATGCCTTTGGATATGTTTTCGCCACGAAAGGTGATATTGCGGCCAAGTGCCTATCCCGTTGAGTTAAGGATTTTGATTAAATCCACATTAGCTGCCAATGTTTCTCGCATAGTAATTGTACATTTTTCAACACACGCGATATGGCGGCAAAGTGCTAATCTCGTTGAGTGAGCAATTTGACAAAATCTACATTAGTTTCCAATAATTCTTCACATCTCATGGAGAGATTTCTGCTAAGTTACTGATATTGTGGCGAAGTCCTCATCTCGATTTATTAAACGTTTTCAAAAGATCGTTTCCAAAGTTTCTCTGCATGCCATTCGAAATGTTTTCGCCAAGAAAGGTGATATTGCGGTCAAGTGCCAATCCAATTTAGTTAAGGATTTTGAGTAATTCCACATTAGCTGCCAATGTTTCTCGCATAGTAATTGTACATTTTTCAACACAAGCGATATGGCGGCAAAGTGCTAATCTCGTTGAGTGAGCAATTTGACAAAATCTACATTAGTTTCCAATAATTCTTCACATCTCATGGAGAGATTTCTGCTAAGTTACTGATATTGTGGCGAAGTCCTCATCTCGATTTATTAAGCGTTTTCCATAAATCGTTTCCATGCCTTTGGATATGTTTTCGCCACGAAAGGTGATATTGCGGCCAGATGCTTCTCCAGTTGAGTTAAGGATTTTGAGTAAATCCACATTAGCTGCCAATGTTTCTCGCATAGTAATTGTACATTTTTCAACACGCGATATGGCGGCAAAGTGCTAATCTCGTTGAGTGAGCAATTTGACAAAATCTACATTAGTTTCCAATAATTCTTCACATCTCATGGAGAGATTTCTGCTAAGTTACTGATATTGTGGCGAAGTCCTCATC
Organism: Mustelus asterias; assembly: GCF_964213995.1. Lineage (NCBI taxonomy): Eukaryota > Metazoa > Chordata > Chondrichthyes > Carcharhiniformes > Triakidae > Mustelus > Mustelus asterias. The sequence goes on along the minus strand of NW_027594550.1, from coordinate 6,678 downwards.
TCGATTTATTAAACGTTTTCAAAAGATCGTTTCCAAAGTTTCTCTGCATGCCATTCGAAATGTTTTCGCCAAGAAAGGTGATATTGCGGTCAAGTGCCAATCCAATTTAGTTAAGGATTTTGAGTAATTCCACATTAGCTGCCAATGTTTCTCGCATAGTAATTGTACATTTTTCAACACAAGCGATATGGCGGCAAAGTGCTAATCTCGTTGAGTGAGCAATTTGACAAAATCTACATTAGTTTCCAATAATTCTTCACATCTCATGGAGAGATTTCTGCTAAGTTACTGATATTGTGGCGAAGTCCTCATCTCGATTTATTAAGCGTTTTCCATAAATCGTTTCCATGCCTTTGGATATGTTTTCGCCACGAAAGGTGATATTGCGGCCAGATGCTTCTCCAGTTGAGTTAAGGATTTTGAGTAAATCCACATTAGCTGCCAATGTTTCTCGCATAGTAATTGTACATTTTTCAACACAAGCGATATGGCGGCAAAGTGCTAATCTCGATGAGTGAGCAATTTGACAAAATCTACATTAGTTTCCAATACTTCTTCACATCTCATGGAGAGATTTCTGCTAAGTTACTGATATTGTGGCGAAGTCCTCATCTCGATTTATTAAGCGTTTTCCATAAATCGTTTCCATGCCTTTGGATATGTTTTCGCCACGAAAGGTGATATTGCGGCCAGATGCTTCTCCAGTTGAGTTAAGGATTTTGAGTAAATCCACATGAACTGCCAATGTTCCTCGCATAGTAATTGTACATTTTTCAACACAAGCGATATGGCGGCAAAGTGCTAATCTCGATGAGTTGAGCAATATGAGTAGTAGTTTCCAATGATTCTTCTAATTTCATGGAGAGATATCTGCTAAGTTACTGATCGTTTCCAAAGTTTCTCTGCATGCCATTGGATATGTTTTCGCCAAGAAAGGTGATATTGCGGCCAACTCCCGTTGAGTTAAGGATTTTGATTAAATCCACATTAGCTGCCAATGTTTCACGCATAGTAAATTTTTCAACACACGCGTATTGCGGCAAAGTGCTAATCTCGATGAGTGAGTAATTTGACAAAATCTACATTAGTTTCCAATAATTCTTCACATCTCATGGAGAGATTTCTGCTAAGTTACTGATATTGTGGCGAAGTCCTCATCTCGATTTATTAAACGTTTTCAATAGATCGTTTCCAAAGTTTCTCTGCATGCCATTGGATCTGTTTTCGCCAAGAAAGGTGATATTGCGGCCAAGTGCCTATCCCGTTGAGTTAAGGATTTTGATTAAATCCACATTAGCTGCCAATGTTTCTCGCATAGTAATTGTAAATATTTCAACACATAAGCGATATGGCGGCAAAGTGCTAATCTCGTTGAGTGAGCAATTTGACAAAATCTACATTAGTTTCCAATAATTCTTCTAATCTCATGGAGAGATTTCTGCTAAGTTACTGATATTGTGGCGAAGTCCTCATCTCGATTTATTAAGCGTTTTCCATAAATCGTTTCCATGCCTTTGGATATGTTTTCGCCACGAAAGGTGATATTGCGGCCAGATGCTTCTCCAGTTGAGTTAAGGATTTTGAGTAAATCCACATTAGCTGCCAATGTTTCTCGCATAGTAATTGTACATTTTTCAACACAAGCGATATGGCGGCAAAGTGCTAATCTCGATGAGTGAGTAATTTGACAAAATCTACATTAGTTTCCAATAATTCTTCACATCTCATGGAGAGATTTCTGCTAAGTTACTGATATTGTGGCGAAGTCCTCATCTCGATTTATTAAACGTTCTCAATAGATCGTTTCCAAAGTTTCTCTGCATGCCATTGGATCTGTTTTCGCCAAGAAAGGTGATATTGCGGCCAAGTGCCTATCCCGTTGAGTTAAGGATTTTGATTAAATCCACATTAGCTGCCAATGTTTCTCGCATAGTAATTGTAAATTTTTCAACACACGCGATATTGCGGCAAAGTGCTAATCTCGATGAGTTGAGCAATATGAGTAGTAGTTTCCAATGATTCTTCTAATTTCATGGAGAGATATCTGCTAAGTTACTGATCGTTTCCAAAGTTTCTCTGCATGCCATTGGATCTGTTTTCGCCAAGAAAGGTGATATTGCGGCCAACTCCCGTTGAGTTAAGGATTTTGATTAAATCCACATTAGCTGCCAATGTTTCTCGCATAGTAATTGTAAATATTTCAACACATAAGCGATATGGCGGCAAAGTGCTAATCTCGTTGAGTGAGCAATTTGACAAAACCTACATTAGTTTCCAATAATTCTTCACATCTCATGGAGAGATTTCTGCTAAGTTACTGATATTGTGGCGAAGTCCTCATCTCGATTTATTAAGCGTTTTCAATAAATCGTTTCCATGCCTTTGGATATGTTTTCGCCACGAAAGGTGATATTGCGGCCAAGTGCCTATCCCGTTGAGTTAAGGATTTTGATTAAATCCACATTAGCTGCCAATGTTTCTCGCATAGTAATTGTAAATATTTCAACACATAAGCGATATGGCGGCAAAGTGCTAATCTCGTTGAGTGAGCAATTTGACAAAATCTACATTAGTTTCCAATAATTCTTCTAATATCATGAAGAGATTTACAATTACTATGCGAGAAACATTGGCAGCTAATGTGGATTTAATCAAAATCCTTAACTCAACGGGATAGGCACTTGGCCGCAATATCACCTTTCGTGGCGAAAACATATCCAAAGGCATGGAAACGATTTATTGAAAACGCTAAATAAATCGAGATGAGGACTTCGCCACAATATCAGTAACTTAGCAGAAATCTCTCCATGAGATGTGAAGAATTATTGGAAACTAATGTAGGTTTTTTCAAATTGCTCACTCATCGAGATTAGCACTTTGCCGCAATATCGCGTGTGTTGAAAAATTTACAATTACTATGCGAGAAACATTGGCAGCTAATGTGGATTTAATCAAAATCCTTAACTCAACGGGATAGGCACTTGGCCGCAATATCACCTTTCGTGGCGAAAACAGATCCAATGGCATGCAGAGAAACTTTGGAAACGATCTATTGAAAACGTTTAATAAATCGAGATGAGGACTTCGCCACAATATCAGTAACTTAGCAGAAATCTCTCCATGAGATGTGAAGAATTATTGGAAACTAATGTAGATTTTGTCAAATTACTCACTCATCGAGATTAGCACTTTGCCGCAATATCGCGTGTGTTGAAAAATTTACTATGCGTGAAACATTGGCAGCTAATGTGGATTTAATCAAAATCCTTAACTCAACGGGAGTTGGCCGCAATATCACCTTTCTTGGCGAAAACATATCCAATGGCATGCAGAGAAACTTTGGAAACGATCAGTAACTTAGCAGATATCTCTCCATGAAATTAGAAGAATCATTGGAAACTACTACTCATATTGCTCAACTCATCGAGATTAGCACTTTGCCGCCATATCGCTTGTGTTGAAAAATGTACAATTACTATGCGAGGAACATTGGCAGTTCATGTGGATTTACTCAAAATCCTTAACTCAACTGGAGAAGCATCTGGCCGCAATATCACCTTTCGTGGCGAAAACATATCCAAAGGCATGGAAACGATTTATGGAAAACGCTTAATAAATCGAGATGAGGACTTCGCCACAATATCAGTAACTTAGCAGAAATCTCTCCATGAGATGTGAAGAATTATTGGAAACTAATGTAGATTTTGTCAAATTGCTCACTCAACGAGATTAGCACTTTGCCGCCATATCGCTTGTGTTGAAAAATGTACAATTACTATGCGAGAAACATTGGCAGCTAATGTGGAATTACTCAAAATCCTTAACTAAATTGGATTGGCACTTGACCGCAATATCACCTTTCTTGGCGAAAACATTTCGAATGGCATGCAGAGAAACTTTGGAAACGATCTTTTGAAAACGTTTAATAAATCGAGATGAGGACTTCGCCACAATATCAGTAACTTAGCAGAAATCTCTCCATGAGCTGTGAAGAATTATTGGAAACTAATGTAGATTTTGTCAAATTGCTCACTCAACGAGATTAGCACTTTGCCGCCATATCGCGTGTGTTGAAATATTTACAATAACTATGCGAGAAACATTGGCAGCTAATGTGGATTTACTCAAAATCCTTAACTCCACGGGATAGGCACTTGGCCGCAATATCACCTTTCGTGGCGAAAACATATCCAAAGGCATGGAAACGATTTATTGAAAACGCTTAATAAATCGAGATGAGGACTTCGCCACAATATCCGTAATTTAGGGAAATCTCTTCATGATATTAGAAGAATTATTGGAAACTAATGTAGGTTTTGTCAAATTGCTCACTCATCGAGATTAGCACTTTGCCGCAATATCGCGTGTGTTGAAAAATTTACAATTACTATGCGAGAAACATTGGCAGCTAATGTGGATTTAATCAAAATCCTTAACTCAACGGGATAGGCACTTGGCCGCAATATCACCTTTCGTGGCGAAAACATTTCGAATGGCATGCAGAGAAACTTTGGAAACGATTGTGGATATAGTGAAAACGCTTAATCCATCGAGATTAGGACTTCGCCACAATATCAGTAATTTAGCAGATATCTCTCCATGAGACTAGAAGAATTATTGGAAACTAATGTAGATTTTGTCAAATTGCTAACTCATCGAGATTAGCACTTTGCCGCAATATCGCGTGTATTGAAAAATTTACAATTACTATGCGAGAAACATTGGCAGCTAATGTGGAATTACTCAAAATCCTTAACTAAATTGGATTGGCACTTGACCGCAATATCACCTTTCTTGGCGAAAACATTTCGAATGGTATGCAGAGAAACTTTGGAAACGATCTATTGAAAACGTTTAATAAATCGAGATGAGGACTTCGCCACAATATCAGTAACTTAGCAGAAATCTCTCCATGAGATGTGAAGAATTATTGGAAACTAATGTAGATTTTGTCAAATTGCTCACTCATCGAGATTAGCACTTTGCCGCAATATCGCTTGTGTTGGAAAATGTACAATTACTATGCGAGAAACATTGGCAGCTAATGTGGATTTAATCAAAATCCTTAACTCAACGGGATAGGCACTTGGCCGCAATATCACCTTTCTTGGCGAAAACAGATCCAATGGCATGCAGAGAAACTTTGGAAACGATCTATTGAGAACGTTTAATAAATCGAGATGAGGACTTCGCCACAATATCAGTAACTTAGCAGAAATCTCTCCATGAGCTGTGAAGAATTATTGGAAACTAATGTAGATTTTGTCAAATTGCTCACTCAACGAGATTAGCACTTTGCCGCCATATCGCGTGTGTTGAAATATTTACAATAACTATGCGAGAAACATTGGCAGCTAATGTGGATTTAATCAAAATCCTTAACTCAACGGGATAGGCACTTGGCCGCAATATCACCTTTCTTGGCGAAAACAGATCCAATGGCATGCAGAGAAACTTTGGAAACGATCTATTGAGAACGTTTAATAAATCGAGATGAGGACTTCGCCACAATATCAGTAACTTAGCAGAAATCTCTCCATGAGATGTGAAGAATTATTGGAAACTAATGTTGATTTTGTCAAATTGCTATCTCATCGAGATTAGCACTTTGCCGCCATATCGCGTGTGTTGAAATATTTACAATAACTATGCGAGAAACATTGGCAGCTAATGTGGATTTAATCAAAATCCTTAACTCAACGGGATAGGCACTTGGCCGCAATATCACCTTTCGTGGCGAAAACATATCCAAAGGCATGGAAACGATTTATTGAAAACGCTTAATAAATCGAGATGAGGACTTCGCCACAATATCCGTAATTTAGGGAAATCTCTTCATGATATTAGAAGAATTATTGGAAACTAATGTAGGTTTTGTCAAATTGCTCACTCATCGAGATTAGCACTTTGCCGCAATATCGCGTGTGTTGAAAAATTTACAATTACTATGCGAGAAACATTGGCAGCTAATGTGGATTTAATCAAAATCCTTAACTCAACGGGATAGGCACTTGGCCGCAATATCACCTTTCGTGGCGAAAACATTTCGAATGGCATGCAGAGAAACTTTGGAAACGATTGTGGATATAGTGAAAACGCTTAATCCATCGAGATTAGGACTTCGCCACAATATCAGTAATTTAGCAGATATCTCTCCATGAGACTAGAAGAATTATTGGAAACTAATGTAGATTTTGTCAAATTGCTAACTCATCGAGATTAGCACTTTGCCGCAATATCGCGTGTATTGAAAAATTTACAATTACTATGCGAGAAACATTGGCAGCTAATGTGGAATTACTCAAAATCCTTAACTAAATTGGATTGGCACTTGACCGCAATATCACCTTTCTTGGCGAAAACATTTCGAATGGTATGCAGAGAAACTTTGGAAACGATCTATTGAAAACGTTTAATAAATCGAGATGAGGACTTCGCCACAATATCAGTAACTTAGCAGAAATCTCTCCATGAGATGTGAAGAATTATTGGAAACTAATGTTGATTTTGTCAAATTGCTATCTCATCGAGATTAGCACTTTGCCGCCATATCGCTTGTGTTGAAAAATGTACAATTACTATGCGAGAAACATTGGCAGCTAATGTGGATTTAATCAAAATCCTTAACTCAACTGGAGAAGCATCTGGCCGCAATATCACCTTTCGTTGCGAAAACAT